>NW_028186568.1:768394-829257 GCF_003343005.1 Rhea americana
TACCAGGGCTGCCTTACGCAGGCCTCTGCTCGAGCCCGGCCGGGCGGCGGCGGCGGCGCGGGGAGGAGGAGGAGGAGCTGCGGGCGGCCGAGTCGGCCCGTAGCCGCGGCGCGGCTGGGGGAGGGGGACGGAGCTGGCTGCGGCCAATGCGAAATTGGCTGGTGCTGCTGTGCCCCTGTGCGGTGGGGGTCGCGCTGCACCTCTGGCTGCTGCTYAGCTGCCCCGGCGGCCCCGGGAGGCACCCGGCAGGTAGGGGAGGGGAGGGGAGGGGCGGGCGGCGCAGGCTGCCGCGGCGCGGGCTCGGCTGCGGGGGCCGGCGGAGCGGGGGAGAGGGAGGGAGCGACTCGGTGCCTTTGCTGTGGGGAAGGGACGAGGCGAAACGGGCGGCGGCGGCTGCGCGCGCGGGGGCCGCGGCCGTTAAACGGCGCCTCCCGGCCCGCGTCCCCGCTGTGGCGGCTGGTGACCTGCGGGGCGGGGGGACACCACAAAACTCTTCCCAAARCATTTCGGAGAGCAGGGGAACGAGACCGCGTCGCTGTTGTTAAGCGGGAGGTGCGGTAATTCTGCCGAGTGACAGCGGGGAGTGCGCTGAGCTTCCTGCGGCGGCGGCGGCGGCGGCAGCCTCCCTCGAAAGTGTCTCCGCACCGCGAGTGCGGCCTTGCTCTCACTGAGATGTGCCCAGGGAGGGGGGGGATCCGTTAGTTTTGTTTCTGTGGGATCATATCCTATCCTAGCAATAGCTTTTTGCACTTTGCTGTGTATTAAAAATCCCTAAAGACATCTGCTGCGCTCCTCAAAAAAAAAAAATTGTGGTTTTTGGGCCACAAATCAGACTAGGTGGTAGAAACAGGCATCCAATGGAAGAGAAACCAGCCAACCAGCCAGAGATGCTGCTTGAGGACATTAAGAAATGTTCTTTTTACAAGGTGTCTAAAAATTAGCACTTTTTTTTCTCCTGCTTTTTTCTTTCTTTTTTTCTTTTTAAGCTGGAGACCTGCTTAGAACTTTGTCTAGAGAC
This sequence comes from Rhea americana, assembly GCF_003343005.1. Classification (NCBI taxonomy): domain Eukaryota; kingdom Metazoa; phylum Chordata; class Aves; order Rheiformes; family Rheidae; genus Rhea; species Rhea americana. The sequence goes on from NW_028186568.1 coordinate 769,413, forward strand.
CTAGTTGTCTGTTCATTAACAAAAACACACTTTATTACCAGTTCCTGTTACCTCTGYAGAGCACACACAGCTGTGAGGAAACAGGAGCCTGCTGATTGCCAGGGGTAATTAATAATGCAGGTGTGAAAGGAGCAAGGTCAGGGAGTGTGAGTAGCCCGAAAGCCACAGAGTTGTACAGATGTCACCGTGTCTGTATTCTGGCAACTGCATAACAAATGAATGGCAGTGACACTTGGGTGATAAGGGAACACAGGTTACTATTTTTAGCCTGAAGTGCATTCAGATTGTCTGGACTGTTCTCCATTTTCCATGCTGCTGTTTTTGTTAATTCAGCACATTGATTTGCAATTGGAAGTGTCAATGTGGAATTTCATGATGACTTTCTCTACAGAGCCTTTTTTTTTTCCTCCTAACAAACATTTCTAAAGAAAATCCAGAAATTTCTCACAGAGYGAGGGAAAGGAGAAGCATTGCTGTTTGTGGTTTCAGTGTTACAAGCGGTTGTTATTGGACTTTGTGCTTATTATTGTGGAATTACATTGCATTTAATAGTGTTATAACAAGAATATACATATTTTTTAACATAGTGTCTCTTTCTGGATTAAAAGTAAGAATGTATCCTGTTTGTGCAGGAGTTATTGAGTTACAAGTTACTGAGTAAGTGTTGATGTTAAGGAGAGAAAAACTGATGCTTCTCACAAAAAGACGACTTCTATCATCCTTAGAAAAATGCTCATCCTTATTCATGTACTGTCTCCTTGTAGGTCTGATCTTCACATGGTAATTTAAAGAGTTTGCCTCCTAGCCTCTAGAAAGTATTGTGCAATGTACAAGCTGTAGGTATGGCTGCCTTGGCAGAGTAAAAAGGATGAGCTAAGGGACCTCTTATCTCTGATGTCTCATATACTTTGTTGTTGTTGTTCAGAGTGGTTTAGGAACATCAATATACAACAGAGTAAGAAATACCCCTATTTATTAAAATCCTTCTTGCACTTGAAACTATTCAAGAGGGTCCAGCACTGCATGATAAAGCTAGACTTGTTTCATTCGAATGAGCAACATTTTTTTTCCTTTCTCTTGTTTATTGCTTTTGCTGCTTTTTTATTGCCTACTACCTGGAATCACTAGCCTGAATAAAAACTAAATTTGATCATGGGACAGTGTTTTACAATAGCTGTGGCATTTAAAATGTATAATTTTTGTGTAAACTGGTATTTCATTAGCCTATATAGTGTCTCAASAGTAGCAAAATGAGCTCTACCCTTGGCCTCTGCTGATAGCTATCTGTTAAGCTGGGTTTGCARTGCTTTTTCTCTTCAGATGACTGTGGATGTAACTTGTGATGATTTTGCAGTTGTAACTGAAATCTCCRTCTATACACTGTATTAATTGTTACTCTTAGAAATTTGTGTTTAATTAATTGTTTCCCAGCCTTAAAAACATGCAAATAGAGCAAAAAAAAGTGTTTGTAACTGTTTCTATCAAGCTAATATAAACTTTTTTTTAATCAAATGTTACTTGGTACTGCAAATGTGATAGGAAATTAAAAGCTTCAACTAATATGTTCTTTTTTTAAAAGCTTAATTCCCCTCTTAATAATTACAGCACCAAAAAAAGAATGGAAATATCTAKTAATAAGATGATGGCCTGTTTTAATGATTTAGTACCTACCTGTCATGACTGAATTGTGCACATGGGACTAGAATGACCTTTTGGGCCATTGAGTTTGTTTACTTTTTCCAATAAGCAACTCTCAATCTTTCTTTTAAAATGGTGGCTGGACAGCTTCTATTTATTTAGTGAAGGGTTGGGAAGGCTTTTGGTTTGTTTTCTAGCAGTCTTCAGAATAGGCTTTTCCGAAAGCTTATTGCCCTGATTAGGCCACAAATGAGAAAATATTTCTAAACTTACTCGCTACTTGTTGATGCYCTTCTGTTCTTGGGCAAATTTTGTCCTTTCTGTTAGAAGAGTCTGTCTTCTCCTTCAAGTACACCTCTATCACRTAAAAGAGCAAAGGTATCTGTTTTAAACCTTTGTTTTCTCAAGCTGAACAATTAAGGTATTCATAATCTCTGCTTGTGAAATAAGCTTTCTCCTTCTCTTGTCATTGTGGTGGTGTATTTCTGTTATTTACATCTAAAGTCATCTGACCATAGACAATGTTCTGGACAAGTCTTCAGTCATTCTTTCTACATCTCTGCGCCTATTACTTACTTATTAAAGGAAGTATCTCCTTTAATAAATCCTTCCTCGCAGCTACCCTCTACTAAAAGCCTGTTGTGAACCTGCATGTTGTGGCCCTCAGTGTCACACATCTCTCCTTGTGCAGTATTCTGATTTTCCTCTGTGTTTGTTAGTACTTTCACCTTGATGTCACAGAAGGTGGTAAAGTGAACTTCTTGGACGCCATACTCATAAACTGAAAGAAAGAAATAGGATCAGTTCCAAGACCTGAAAGCACTGGCYTTTGCCTTCATGTCCTGACTATAGTGACTCTTTGCTGCTTTCTTTTTGCTCTTCAGTTAATGTGACTGCAATTTGCACTTCCAGGCAAGGCTTTGCATAAGAGAATGTTTTTATTTGTTATGTTGAAGTCCACATTTTACTGGTTACAAACAGTAGCTATCCAAAGGAGATTCCTAGGGAGAAAGCTGCAGTTAATTTTTGTAAAAATCTTAGAGAAGTGCTAATTATAAAATTACTTCAGAAACTTAAGTAAGAAGAAAAGACCTGCTTTTAGCTCTTCAGTTGGATTCAGTGCTTTGTTGCTATTTGTATGTTTGGATTGATAGTATGAGTCTGGTGAAGATGCCTTCTTGAGTAGAGAATTACCTGTTTGGGGGCTTCAGTTAGTGGACCTAATCAGAAAGCCTCACATATTAAAATGCAGTATTCTACATATCTGCTGGTACTAACACCTTTTAAGACATTATTCTAATTATGTTTCTWAGGGTGTGAGGCAGCTAAAATTTGGTCCTTTGAGTTTTTTGTTTTTGTTGTTGTTAGTCATTCTTTTASTAGTGAATATTTATGAAATAAATTTTAAAAACCATCATTTTCTAGAAACTACTTGTATACCATCTGCTGTCCTGTGGTTTAGCATGTATCTCTTCAAGCTTGAGTACAATGGAATTATATACAGGATTGGTTAAGCTTCTGTTTAGTGATTTTAACGTGTGGAATTTGAGTCTTGTATAGACTAGCCTGTGTACGTGACAGGTGATGAAGGAGGAGATAGATTTTTAACCTGCTTTTGGCTTTTCAATAAAGAAATAATATATAGAAACAACTTCTGAGTTTGTGAATGATACCGTGCTCCTTAAGCATCTACCAAAATGCAGTACTTTCTTAAGAAAAGATGTCTCTTGAAATATGATATGCTTACCTGTCTGGAAGTCATGTCTTGTGTGGTCACAAAGTTTATTTCACCTTTCATAAACTTGTAAAGACTAATAGGTTGATGGCCTTGGAAATTGAAAGCTGTCAGCAGATCAAGTTTGTCATTGGTGATTGGTGTGCAGTTCTGCCTAAAATGCTAGTTGTTTCCTGTCCTTGGTCTATCAGATCTTACTAGAACATTGTCTTTCAAGGATGAACCATCCATGAAATGAAGATCCCGCTGATGTTGGATGGACATGAAAGGATTGAAAAAGAATCCATAACAAAGCTGTGTTTTTTGGTTTTCTCATGATCCTTATAACATGTACTTGCAATAGCAAGAGATTTTTCTTGACTGTCTGTACTGACAAATACTTGCAAATGGAATTGGGATTTTTTTTTTTTTTTTAAGTTGGATTAATTTTGTTGACTGGTTGATACCTGTTGATACCTTCCAAACTGCTAATGAGCAATAATGTGAGGTTGCATTTTTGGTGCATTTGGCATTGGAGTAAAGGGCAAAGAATACCACTTGTGCCAGAGTTTGAGAACAAAGCTTGTGGCTGAAGGAAATTGTTCACCAACTCTCTTTTAAATTAACCACTACATAGGGAAGCAGGAAGGGAGCAAGCTGCCTTCTCTAGGAGCAGGCTTTTTGTCCCATGTCATCAGCCATTGGTAATGGCTGTTTTCAAAGGATAAAGGTGCTGTGTTTCCAAGAAACCCAGCTTAGGTGTTGCAATAAGTTTTTGCTTTATTCCTTTTGTGCCTGCATTTCTGATTCTTGGCCTGTCCTGTTGTTGCCTGATCTGCCTAGAAGCATGCAGGTGCAGTACCACTGCCCATGTGTGGAGCACCAACATCCCTCCAGTGCTACTGCTTTCACTACCTAAAGGTTTGTCTGCTTCAAGAAGTCCTGTGCTCCTGCAGCAACCGGGGGTGCGCATTGTGATGAGTTTTAGCTCTGGTATAAAATAGATTCTGCAGCAAGGGCACATAGCACTGCTTGYGCAGAAACCTATAATGCAGATGAGCTATAGCAGATTAGTGTAAGTGAAGAAGATTAGGAGGAGAAGAGCTGCTTTTGCTCTTTGGTTTGTTCTTTTGGTGCRTGTGTCAGTATTCTGTGAATAAAAACCTTCTTTATATTCAGTTAATCCCTTCCTCCTCGTTTGTTTAGGTCTTTCACAAAGCAGCACTGAAGAGAAGGGCATTTAAAAACAGGAATATGGTTACAAAGTCACAAGAATAGGCTGAGATAGCACTTGATATGTGTTTTTTGTTGTTGTTTTGTGAGATGGGRTTTTTTTTTTGGTTGGAGTGGGGTTTTTGTTTTGTTTTAACCTTATCCTTGAAGTGGATTATTTGAAAATATTCCTGATAACTTCTGCCTGGCCTATCTAATTCCATTTATTTTTTTATTTATTAAAAAGCTGTGTGAGTAGCAGAAGATGCAAAGTCCAGCTTCCTGTAGAGCTCTCTTATACTAGCAGTTGATGGTGGAGATTATCTGGTGCCTGATAATGCAGCTAAGCCTACACTGCTAGATTTCTCGGTGCAGGCATTACAAGAAGTCTCTTGTCTGCCTAGTCCAGTTGCATGAAATGTGTAGGAACTTAATTACTTTGAGACCTGAACTGTGTCAAGCTTAACTAAAAATGACCAGTGGATTTAGAATTTGTTGGGAGACAGATCAATAGACACCTGGGTAGCAAGATCACATTTGCCTTGTTTATTGACAGAATCAATCTAAAATGATCTCTCAATCTTTTCATCTCCTTATAATGACAGTAAATATAATTAACGGCTTAACTTGACATTTTACTTGAGAGTCAGTCTCACAGGAAGAAGAGATGCTTATCAATCATTGTAATTCAGGATTCTGAAAAACAGAGCTGTTTGCTTGCTGCTGAGGTGGTTATAATCTGGGTAGGTCCAACAGACTGCCTGTCAGCAGTGACCTCCTTCAGTGGTCCAACTGAGCAGGAGGTGTACCCCTGCATCTTCAGCCTTGTCTTCTAGGGATGCGAGTTTGTGTTCTGTGCTCTGTCTTCTTCCCTCTCTCCCTCACTTCCCTCTGTTGGCAGTTTTTGGTCAAGCTTGACAGGTGATGGAGGTGTCAAAGACCAGTATTTTCCCTGAGCTTCATGAAAACTGGTGACTTTAGAATTCTTTGAAAGCTTGCTGCAGCTCAGACCAAGGTGAAAAATGGCACTACTAGAAATACATGCAGCTGGACATCAGAGAAGTGTGTGGGTGTGTCCTTACAAATGCACCAGTCTCAGGAAGAGCTTCAGCAAGAGCTTGCTGTTAACTGTGTGGCACAAGGCTCTTGGAGACTTCACTGGTCCTAGAGCTGACAGAAGTACTCCTTCTAGTTACTGTGCAGAACTGAATGGATCTGGGCAGCTGAGAGATGGCTGCCTGCTTTCATGTCATAGTAGTCCTTGCTGTGGGTTAACAGGCTTACGCAAAACAGYAAAGTGAAAGCCATTTTGTGTCCAGTAGCTGAAAGAATGTAGAATAGGAATTGTATATTTGGCTATTTACACTCCACTCAGCAGTCTTGGGCTGCTTGATGCATCTGAGAGATGCAATTTTAGAATAGTAAGAATTCAGAAGTGAGGTTACTAAGAATAGTGTGGCCTTTTTGTTGGAAAGGCTTCCTCTCCTTCTGCATCCCTTCAGCTAGCAAGACTTTTAGGATTTGTTATGGAATGTGAAACATAGCTCTGTGTGTGTGCATCTTTTCACAGTTGTTAACAAGCTGATATCCACATCACTTGAGATACCCTCAAGCAAATGCAAAGTCTGAAAAATATAGGGATAGACTTGCATTGGATCATGCGGAGAGCCCATGGCGTAGCTTGGATTAGGATTCTGGTATCTGATTTGTCTATCTCCTTTGCAAACCACAAAATTTGCAGGTTTTTCTTTCTTTTTGTAATTGGAAATTTTAAAGTCTTAATTATTTTGCACAAACAATGTAAGGTAAGAGCAATACACTACAGATTTTTAAACCTGTTACTAACACATAAAATGCTGGCCTAAGAATGCACAAAAATAGAACATATGATAAGGAGGTAAGTTTGGGCCTTTGTGGCAAGTATTGATTGCCTGTATTAATACTTCATTATTATTGACTTGGAGGTCAGCAGTCTTTTCTCTTAACTTACTCTGCATCAGATCCTATATATGCATATATTCAAACTATCCTTATAAATGGATAATAGCCTCATTTTTTTCCTGTACCTCTGACTTCCTCCTCTTTTTTTGATAGTACTAATTCAGAGAGAGACAGCTGATTCTCTTTTCCTGAAAGCTTAACAAATGTTAATCCTACTTCTCAGCAGGAAGTAGAAACCTTTGCTGACAAGCAGAGAGCTTACTCATTAGGTTTTTGCAAAAGTAAGCTTTCCTTTTCTTTCTTTTTTTTCTTTTCTATTTTCAATGGTTTTAGAAGTAAAATGGCATAGCCCTTGGGACAAAGAAGACAATCATCTGAATATAGAGTGCTGTGCTACCTTACCAATTTGAAGACTGCATGAAATAGGAGGAAGGGGCTGTCTCTTTTAAAAGCAATAGGATATTAATTTGGAAGTGTATGCTACATTAACGTTGTTTGCATGTGAATGATTCATTAAAAAAAGCTTCATTCATTTTAAAATATAAACTAATTTAAAATGCTTATTTTTAGGGTTTTAAATTTTGATTTTAAACCAGCTTGTGCTGTTCTAATTCAATTTGCCTTGTAGGCTTCTGTTCTTGGTTTTATCRTTCTTTAATTTTGGTTTAACAAAATGATTTTGTTTTTACTTTAAAGTGGTATTATCAAAAACAAATCTATGTAAAACTAGCTCAAGTGTGCTATGCAAACAAGTTAGTCCTCTGGTGAGATTTAGATCGAATGTCTTTGTGTTTAAGGCTGCAGAGGCTATTTAAAGAATAATCAAAGGATGGAAGGAGAGCCAAGAAAGAAAATGGGTATCTGAGGAAGACCTATGAGGCTATAGAGGAATTTGTTATGATCTTATACCTCTGCTGTCATGGAATACTGGTAAAGTTTCATTATATAAAGGTCTATGGAGACATGCAGAAACTCTGATTAGTCAATATTTACCAGCATATTGGAAAACCTGTGCTCAGATAAACTGTCTGATCTGTCTTGCAAGGTTCTTTGGATGTTATATGCAGCAATATGTTTGAATGTAGCTCTATTAGCAAACAAATCATAGCCCTGAACCTTGCCACCAATTCAGCGTATGTTTGGTATAAGAGACATAACAGTTGGCTTTAGTGAAAAACTCATGCTGAAGGGGAAATGAAGTGGCTTATGTGCTTGGATTTTTGAGTCGTTTTCATTGTAAGTTGATATACATTTCTCTTAAATGGGTTAATGCTCTGCTTATATTAGTGATAAGCTTGTAGCTGTTGGTAGAATTTCATTTAAACAATTTGTGGAACTTAATTTATTTCTTGAAAATCTGTGTTCGTATGCTGAGAACTAAGACATTCAGTGCACAACCCCAGACTGTTGGAAAGGTATGCCATTGAAAAAATTACTGTGTGCTTGCCCTGCTCTTGTCCTTCCCAAAGGACCAACTGCAGACCACTGTTTTATTTGGTTTGGGGACTAGGGAATCCAGTGAAAATGATTATCAACAGCCCCCAAAGCAAATAAGTTCTTCTGAGATCTCTTGATTCAGCACAGAGCAGGACAAGGCTGAGGCCCCTCCACTGTGTGCTGCACCCAGGAGACGGAATATAGGGCTGGCTGGATACCTCGTGTGATCTGGCATTGCAGTTCTTGTGATGAGTGCTGCAGAGGTGCTAGCTTAGTGAACAACTGTCACCAGAGCCATCTATGGTCTCAATTTCAAAATGGAGAAAAGAGAAGCTAGTACAAGAAATAGAATCTGGATTATAATTCAACTCTTTCTACTGGGTGTAAGCAGTATAGACTTGGAGATATTTTTATTCTCTCTAAAATTAGTTTTTTTTTTTGAAAAATCTCGTCTGTTCAATGTGGAGTAGTTTGGAGCAGTCACATTTAGATTTGTTTTCTTTATCTGCAGCCTAATGAAAAAAAACTTTGAGGAGATGAAAGTGATCCTTTGCTATAGCTAAATATAAATCTCTCTCAATTCTAGAACAGCTGATAAATTAAACTATTCAGTTCAGCTGTTTGCCTGGGTGTTTGCAGGCTCAAAATCACAGCTTCTCAGGTTGCTATCTAGTCAAAACTCTGCTTTAAAAGTCTGTCTTTCATGATCTCTAAATTGAAACAGCAAAAGCTTAAACCATGGATTACAGGTACTGGCTGTAATGTGCTATGAAAAGGCCAGAGCATTCCTCTGTGTTAAGATATGATACTCTTTGTGAAGGCAAACCATGATGCTCAGCTTTAGAGGGTTAGAGGAACCTTAACAAAAGAGACCTTAAGATATCAGAGTGAAATGGTTGCCCAAAGGTGCCCATTTTCCCCTATCTTTTTAAAAGTACTGGGCATATTTCTGAAGATGACAGGCTTTTTAAATAGTTTTTTTTTTTTTTTTTTTTTTTTTTTTTTTTTCCCTAGGTAGAATAGTGGTGATTTTTAATAGTGAAGGCCTGGTACCAGGAATGACAAACTGTCAGATTTTAGGGTAAATCATAGTTGAGGAGGTGTCAATAAGCTAGCTGAAGGCCCAGACTCTTAGGAGTTTTGCAGAGGAGAAAGTAAGACCTTGTGCCTTGCCCACAAGGTTTCTGATGGCCAGTAGGAAATGGAACACAGCAAGAACATGCACGCAGGGGGCAGTTTGCTCAAAAGACGGGCAGGCAAGTATTTAAAGAGTGGAACATAGTGTCAATCAAAACTGAGGTTTATGTTCCTGCCTGCTTTGCAGGTCACACTGTCTTGGCCAGTTTTGTTTACCTGCCGTGACTTATTGGTTCATTGTAGTAATGTTTTCCCAGATTACTAGTGATGGTTTTTATGTGTTGAAAATATTTCCTGGATTCTTGACCAAGAATGCAATGTTAATTCTGCTTCTTGTTTTCATCAGATGTCCAGTATTCTTGCTTTTGGTATGTGTTTTAATTATTGCCCACAACTGTGATATATGGTTATATATATATATGTGTATATATATAAAATCTTTGTTACTTTATATTTCTAGGTCCACTGGCCTTCTTTCCTCAGTGGAAGTTGAGACATTATGATGTTGTTGTAGGTGTGTTGTCTGCTCGGCACAATCGTGAACTGCGCAGCGTTATAAGGAACACTTGGTTCAAGCACTTGAAACAACATCCTGCGCTGAGCCAACGGTAATGTCAAGTGTTTTGTATTTCTTGGACTTAGTGAGAAACTAAGAACATGATGAGTAAACATGTTGATTAATCCTTTTTCTAGAAAAGGAGTAACTTTTCTTCATTTGTGAGCATCCTATACTGTGATAATTTTTTAGATCTGCTTAGAGATATATAAAAATACTACTTGTTCTGGGCTGGAACTTTTTAATGCAAGGAATGAAATTGTAATTGTTTGATTGCTCGCTGCTGTTCTGGGAATTACATGGAACAAGACTGGACCCCTCTATTATGGTGATGTCTCAGAATAAAGWTGATGCCAAGATTAAAAAAAATCAAAAAACAACAAAAAAAAATGTATGTTTCTGAGCACATACCAGAAGCTATCTTTACAGGGAGACATCAAGAGACAGCCCATCCAAAAGCTCTTTTAGACAATTGGTTATGCTGGGTTTTATAGGGTTTGTATGTTTTTTCCTATACTTACTGGGATATGGGGTGACAATGATGAGGGAGCTGGATTGTAAGACTTGTAATTAATGTGAAACTACTGAGAGTCATTAGTTTGATGGGACTGTGCAGATTAAGCTATTACATTTCCATACAGTTTTGCCATCCTGAATCAGAGATGGAAATGAGTCAGGTTCAGGTTTTGATACTGAGTTTTTGCAATTAAATGTCATTGTTTATTAATGATATACAAGAACTAGAGTATAATTCCCTTTTTTGCATTGCAATGCATGTTTTGTATGGTGTGCAACTTGGAATGCTTAATAATCCAGTATACTTGAAAGCAAACACGATCATACAGTGAAAGAACTACAGAATCTTCTTGGAGTAGTTTCAGCCTTAAAGTTTAGTTTTATTTCATGCTGAATCAATTATTCTGAACACCTGCAATGTGAGTGACTAGCAGAACCCTTTCTGATTGCTTGCGTAAACCCGAGAGTCTGTAAACAGCTATGGTTTTACTGGGAAAGTTCTGCTGCAGTTCATTCCTGGTAACTTTGTCATCTTGGCACCTGTCTTGCACCAAAAGCCATTTCCCGTTCACAAATTTGGTATCACTATGGAGTTTGGAGTGAAGCTACATTCAGCTAAAAACCTCTCCTTTCCCTACCTTAGATGAAGTTTCAGGAGGATGCTTAGTTACTAGGTGGAGGTCTGGGCTAAGCTGGGTGTTCTTGCTCTTTTTACTGCTTGTTGTACCCTAACTGTGGTGTTGCCATGATTGGGGCAAGAAAGAGCAACCAGTTAGTTGACCACAACCCAAAGCTGAGGTTGGTTAAACCTCATTAAACCCAACTTTAATGATAGACTGGAGTTCTTGTCCCTGCTTTGGTGCTTTATGTCTTTATTATTTTATTCATTACCTTTGAATGGAGAATATTTAAGCAGCCCTGAGTTAAGCAACAAACTCAAGCAGGGAAAGGCAGAGTGTCAGGATCCTTCAGTGCTGACTTATTTTTTCTGCTTAGCATGCTGGCTGTCTTGAATCGCATTTCTGGTCACTGATTTCTCCCTGTGGCCTTGTTATGAAATGTAGAAGACTAATGCAGGTTTGGAACTGAGCATCCATGCAGGGATTCACACAGTTACTCTACATTGAGTCTGGTAGCTGATTTTTAAGGTGTTTAAAATCTTAGTATTGTGAAAGACAGGCTACTGTGGTAAAATAAGTTTATTGAAGGTGAGGGAAGAGGGAAGAGAACTGGTGTTAATAAAACCAAATTATTTTAGTGTCCTTGTGAAGTTTATAATAGGTGCAAATGGTTGTGCTGTGCCAGTGGAGGACAGAGAAGATCCGTACTCCTGCAAACTTCTGAACATCAGTAACCCAGGTACAGAAGTTAACTTTTAAAAATTCTATGATCTGTGCTAGAACTGAATTATCTTTATGAGAGCAGTTCAGGAGTGCTTAACGAGGACAGGCAGTCTTGCAAATATATGCTATCTAGAAGTCGTCCTCCTGCCAGTTGCATAACCTTCCTCTGAGTGCTGTGAGCAATGTGTAAAAGGGAGGGATCTTTGAGGCTGCAAAGGGCAGGCCCCTGACTTCTAATAGATTTGCATTCCCCTTGGTGATGTGGGAGCAACTGTTCCCTGAAATGTAAATTTTTACTCTATCCCTGTGTAAAATGAAGTTGGAAAGAGCTGTAATGAGAGGTGGTAACAAAGCTGAGAAAGGATTCTTAGGTGTAAGGCAGACTTCTCTAGTGCTGACACTTTGGGAGGAATGGGTTCTAACGGTGTCTGGCTGACAGAGTTTTCAGATTATGCCCTACAGAGGGAACAACTAAGAAAAGTAAAACTGAGCATAATGAAATGCTGCCACATAAAAAATGTGTAACTAAAATTGTATTTTATTCCTGTCATTTTCTTTTTTTTTTCCTATTTAATTTTTGCTCTTCAATTCCAAGTTAAGGAACTTAACAAGGACCTGTTTGGCTCTTAAGTGGTAATTCACCTCAAAAATGTGACTTTTGTTTCTCTTTAAACAGCAACAATTACTTTAACCGTTCTCTCAAGAATAGGTGGTATCTCAGGGCTTAAGGAGGGGACCCCAATTAAGTGGAGGTGTATGCAGTGTGATACATGAATAAATATTTAATATATTAGTATATAGATACTCAGGCAATCATAGCAGTGTTTTTATCTTATCTCTGTGGACATACTATGTTTCTGGTCTTTTTTCAGTGGATATGTAGGCATTGACTAGCATTTGCTGGAAAGCAGCAGACTGCTACATCACTCTGAGTTTCTTCTTACTGTAGTGTGCGGTCAACTGTCCTGTCCTCCAGCACTTGATTACTTGATTTTTGTGCACTTGCCAGTGTAATTAATTTGTGTACCTTGTGTATGTCCAGTTCCAGAACGATGAAATCTTCTCACATTACCATTCTCCTTTCTTTTTCATGCAGTTTTGAATCAGGAAATTGAAGCATTCAGTCTCCCTGAGGACATACCTTCTGTGCTCTCCGAAGACAGAATTGTCAGCGTGAACTTTCGTGTACTTTACCCCATTGTCATTACCAGTCTTGGGGTATTTTATGAGGCTGATGGTGTGGGATTCCAGCGGAACATCACTGTAAAACTGTACCAGGCAGAACATGAGGTAGAGTATTGTAGTTATCTTTTGCAACTGAACGAAGTCATGTTTTTTCTTTACTGTAGAATAAATTCTTACAGAAAGTGCTATAACGTGATGATTTAGGGGAGAACTACTTAACTGGCAAGCATATGATTTTTTTTTTGTCTGTTGCACTGTAAATTCTTCTTGTTTCAGAGCTTGTATACACAATTGATTTGGAAAAAGGAAAATGAAATTCACAAAGTGCCATGAGTTAACCTGAATGCTTCTTGAAAGAGCATTAGTCTCTAATACCAAGACACAATTTTGGTTGCTTTTGAGGTTCTAAATTACTGATAAGGATTAAAGAATTAAAAGTGAACTGTTTAAATGTATTTAAAACACATGTCCAGATAGACCCGTTAAATGCTTTGAGGCAAAGAGATGTGGTACAGTTGTAACTTTTTTTTTTTTAATCTGTCCTCTAGCAAGACATTTTGAGATTTCTAGCAATTGCTTTCTACAGGTAATAATCAAACTTCTAGTGATAACTTTCCCTTGACCCTCCCCCCTCCTCCCCAAGCTCAGCTATGGATTTCATAGAATAGCGTAGTGCTTATGAAAAGAAAACCTGGAGGAAAAAAAATATTGAGGATGATCATTCTGTTTGGTATATTTTGTTTATCTCCACCAGTAACTTGATGGGCCCGTTTTAGGAGTTCTGGCTATGTTATAGTATAGTTACAGTATGTAGTACAGAAAGAATTTAAAGCTAAGCTAAAAATTAAAACTAGGTACAAGAAATACGGTAAAGTACGGTTTTCACAATTAATTTCAAAAGAACTAGTTTTATTTTAGCAAAATAATTATGGTATGCTGTATTCAGATTTATATTGGTTAACTATTCAGCATTAATTAGATTAATTCATGTTAATTACAGAAATGTCGGAATGTGCATTTTCACAGAAAGGTATTTTAAAGATTCCAGCACACTAGGTTAATGCCCATCATGTGTACCACCATTGAATACAGCACTGGTCTTGCTGTATAAACAGCAGGAAGCATTCTTTCAACTCCCCCTAGTCTTTCCTCTCCTCTACCTGTATTTGTGCCTTCTCTGCAAACTGAGGCACCCCCAACATAGTATGACAAAGAAGTTGTGTCAGAATCTCCTGCCCAATTCAGGTGGCTGCTTTAAAGGTATATGTATGCTAATTTGGAAACCTCCCTTCTTTGTGTCCAAAATTAATACAAAGACGTGCTGGAGAGAACAGTTGTGTTCTTAGTAGCCTAATGACAGAAGTTTAAACTTCACTAATACCAGATCTGCTGCACTCTCTGTTCTGTAAAGTGGCCTAATATTTGTGTCCTGGCGTGCAATAATTCAGAATGAAAATTCAGTGTAATGCACATGTAGGACTTGAGTCCTGCAGGCAGTGATTCAGCATATGGTGGCAATGCAGCAACTCTATATTGCTTGTTGTTATTTAAGAGCAATTTGGTGGCTTATGTGATACAGTAGCACTGAAGTCTTAAGGACCAACATCTGTTGCAATTAATAGTAGTCACCTATTTAAATAAAAGCTAGGAATTCTGTCAGCTAGGAGACCGAGTCTCTTAGACAGCACACTGTGTTGGTCAGACTTCTAGGAAAACTTGCACTCTTGCTCTATCATTGCTTGCTTTTGCTGTATCCATTGAATTCTGTGGAGTCTGTAAGACTGCCTTGAGAATAAATTTTCCGGTAAGTATTTTATAGAAACAATAAACCTATTGTTTCTGTTGTAACTAGCTAAGATGATCAAGGTTTACATAATCTCTTGCATAAACACTTATAATGATTTGTGGTGGTGTTGTCATTTTGCACAGGAAGCGCTCTTCAGTTCTCGCTTTAGCCCACCAAGCTGTGGAGTGCAAGTGAACAGATTGTGGTACAAGCCAGTAGAGCAGTTCATTTTGCCAGAGGTATGTGCTGTATCAGAGCTGCCTGTGGTTCTTTTATGTTAGCTGGACAAAATGACTGATAAAACTGACCTTTGCTTGAGGAGGCAGAAGAGAGCAAATGAAAACCTCTAGAACACTAGTTGGGAGGATATGCTGAAGTCCAGAACTTGTTTCACCATCTCTTTATCACCAATAGTTATAAAGCAAAGCCTGAAAAATGAATTGATTAAAAGGTTTTATTGAAGAAACGGTAACAATTTCACCTTTGTGGAAAGGTTTTCAGCTTTTAAGAGAAAACTGTCTCCCCTTAGATTCTTCCCAGAGAATGGGACACCTGTCTCCTTCCTGCTTTTTCAGAAGTTAGAATAAAAGATGGAGAAGGAGGGTACAAATTTCTAGAGAACAACTGGAAAAGAGCTTTCTGCTTCTGATGTTTTGTGCACAACAGAAAGGCATTACATGTATATATTGCAAAGACATTGTTAGCGATAACTGAGAAGTGCTCACTAAGAGTTGCGGAAGTTCTGATTGTTTCCCTTGGGGGGCAGTGGCAGTGCCAGTGAGCATGTAAGCTTCATGGCTCATCCATTGAACCATACAAAAAAAAAAAAAAAGAAATAGAACTTCAGGAAGATTTTTGGTATGCTCCATCTATAAAATAGTGGATGGAGTAAGTGGCACACAGAAGAGTGATACTCAGGTTTTTAAAACCAGTCATCATTCCACAGCAATGCTATTATTTTCTTTAAGTGTGTGCCCTTCAGAAATTTGGGGAAAAAATTGTGGGGAGTAATGACAGTGTTAGCATTCTTGCTTACCTTGAGATAACAGTAACAAAGCTATCAAGGCCAGCTCCAAAGTTTTGTCATCCTTTCTGGAATGGAGTTGCTGCCCAAGAGTAGGATCTGTACTACTTAATTGTAGCTGCTTAGGCGAACATAGAAAGGACAGATTATAGGTAGGAAAAACCTGATATTGTTACAGTGAAGGCTTAATGAAATACAGATTGATTCAGAATGAGAATTCTGGTTCAGTAGAGCCCTCCAAAATACAAGGAGTTGTTCCTGCTGGACCAGTGGTCTTTCTCTAAATATGTTAGCTGTCGTTTTAGTGTGCTTCCCATCATTTCAATGTTTTGTTGTATGGCTGAGCCCTTACTGATATTTCTGTAAGTTGTCTGTGCATCTGGTTTGCTTTGTGGTGGAAGATATTAAATGTTGGGGAGGTCGTTATTTATTTATATTTTTTATGAAAGAACTGGGGGGAGAAAAGAGAAAGGACTGAACAAGGGAGAAAGGCTTTTGGGGCCAGTTTGAGCCCCACTGGCTCTGTAAGATACAATGCATTTGGAAACCTGCTCCTTTTAAGAGGAATCTAAATGATTGACTGGTCTGTCATCTTAAACAGTTTTTACTGAATAGTCCACAAGACTGTTATGTTAGCAGGAGACCTTTCAAATAAGCAGGTTGCTTGCAGTATTTTATGTATATGTTTTGACAGTTTTTAAGTTGATATGAAAATCATTCTGGGGTGTGTGGGTGTGATTCCCCCTGCCTAGAATATTAGTTGCCTAATAGTCTGGTACCATAAGGTATAAGCCTTAGTCCTGTATGTCTCTGAAGACTTAATTCTGAGATACTAAAATTCTAGGCTGCTGTAATTTAGCTATAAATGATTGCATTTTTCCTGAAAGGCAGATGGAAAGTATTTAATTTAGAAAAGGGATATTAGTATTCATATATTTCTTTGTGTGGGCATCTTTAATCTGATACGTGTCATGTGCTGAATGCTTACAGGATAACATGATGTTTCTAATGTAGATTAATAGGGTTTATGCAYAGCGTGTAGTCTCTTGCGATACTTAGGATGCTGAAGCATACAAGATGATGCAGAAGAGATAACGCCCACATGTTCCCATCTACTTGTTTGAGAGCAGTAAATTTAGTGAACTGTTTAATTGTCACAAGATGGGYTGTGAGACAATGTCTATTCTCTGCCCCTCCACATTCAAGAAGTAATGGATTGTACATATTGCTGAAGAGCTTCATTCATCTTGCAGCTGAAGTGCTGCTTTTTCTGTTCATCTTGGGGAGAGGGAGGGAAATGCAGCATTAGAATAAGCATCTGGCAGGCCAGATTGTGAAAGGCAGAATCGATCATTCAGCTGTGGAATGGCTGTGAAAATGCAGGAGAGCAGAACCAGCAGATAACTAAAAATCACATAGGGGCTTTGATAGTTAAGCCTGAGCAATGCATTTATGTTGACAAAAAGCCACAGGCCACTTGTGTGGAAGTGGGACTCTGTACCATATGTACTCTGTATTACTAATGAGGAGTAGCTGGAGAAACAAAAAAGCACAGCACTGTTTAGCATTAGGAAAGGAGCTTGACAGGGCTGCATTATGTCAGCACACCTGTTCAGTATTCATTGTAAATGCCACTGCACTCTGGCAGCAACAAGGTTGGAATTTAAATGGGGAAAAAACAGATGATGTAGTCTCAGTTGTACCACTAATGCACTGCTTTCAGCATTTTTAGGCCTCAGCTTCCATTAATCTGCTTAGAAAAAGAATAGCTGAAGGCTAAAGTCATTACAAAATTTACTTACAAGTCTCAGCCTGAAACAGCTCCAGAACACCTTGCATTTAGGCTTCACTAGTAATAACTGATTAAGATTCTCAGTACATGTTTGAAGACAGTATGAATGATAGTCAGTAGTAAGGATTTTCATATTGCTTATTGCTGAGGAGTGAAAGGACTCACAGGTGCAGCTTTCCCAAGTTTGTGCCCATATCTGAATTGGAAAAGTGGGATTAGAGCCTTATCCCTGCAGCAAAAAATGTTGGAATGGGAGATGATAGTCCTTGCAAATACAGAAGTACAGCATATGCTTTTGGCTATATGGGGCACTCAGGGGTCCTGCTGCTAAAAGTGTTGGCAGTGGTCCATTTGTATTGGTAACTGACGGGTAATTAAACAAGCAAGGGGAAGGTACCGAGCATGTAAGTCAGGCTTGAATAGACATTGACTAGCTCCATTATTAGATTATAAAGCTGAAAATATAAATAATAGATGAGAGGTCTGAAATATGCAACTCCGATTAAATAGCAAGAATGCCGCAGATGTTGAGATCTGCTCTTGGAGGAAAGCGAAAAATTTGAGCTGGACTGAAAGCTGAGCTTAATGATGTGTCAGTAACGGAGAGTTTCTGGGGAAGGTAACAGTACAAGGAACCTGAAATGGGAGAAGCTGAGAGGTTAGCAGAAGTGAACAGAAGGACTTTTCAGAGCAATAGAAAGATGTATCTACAAATAGTTAAAACAAGTCGTCGTTCTGTTCTCAGGTGCATAATAGCTACCAGTGTTTTTCATATGAAAGCTGGGAGAAACAAAACTGAATCCACTCATCTAGTAGTCAGAGTGTAAGAGTGTAATAACCATACAACTACTGTATATTACCTCATGATGACAATGAGATTGCTTTAACAATGAGAAAGTTTGATACTACCACTGCTCTTACCTGTGCAATGTACCACTTCTTGTCCTTTTGCACATTCTCAGTAGTTTTCAGGCAAAAACTCTTACATAAAATGTGTGATAGTTGGATTGTTAGGCAGGGTGGTTTAAAGTTGAAATGAAATGCTTTTAAATGCAAGATCTTACGCCTGTAACATGCAATGACATAACTTAAATTGACTATTAAAAATAAAAAGTTGTTAAGAGATTCGCTTCTCTGTCTTTCTCTTCCTTTTTCTACTTGCCAAAATGTGAGGCCAGAGTTCTGTGACTCTCCTACAGTAGCTCGTGGCAGCTTTACTGGCATAAAGGTGGTTCTATTTTCCTTTGAGTTTTGCTGATGTCAGGATTGAGTCTCTGATCTCTGGTTTTGGCAGATAACTAAAAAGCAGCATTTATTTCCCAATCTCCTTTAATGTATTCTCTTTGTAATGTAGGATTCTATAGCTGATTTTTTAAAAAAAACACTTCAGTTCACCTTTAAATGCCATCTTAATGATGTTAAAAAGCCAAAGGCTTTTATGCCAGACTTCTGTTAAAACTTTAATAATGTTCCTATTGCAGAGAATCATGATTAGTCTTAAAAGCATGATTACGTATTACGGATTTTCACAGATGTATTTCTWTTATCTGTAAATTATTTTTATTAAAGTATAAGTAAAACATTGATGTTATGTGTTAAACTATGCTTCACATGAAGTTGACTATTTCAGAATTAAGAAACTGTTTGATTTTCATTCTTTGAAGTCTTTGAATAGCTGTGTAACAGTGTTGTGCTCTCTCAACAGAGTTTTGAAGGAACCATTGTGTGGGAAAGCCAGGATCTTCAGGGCCTTGTTTCAAGAAACCTTCAGAAAGTGATGGTGAATGATGGAGGGGGTGTTTTCAGAGTCATTACAGTGAGTCACCTAGTCATGTTTCTTTCTTTCCAAGTATGTATGTGTGTATGTATATATATATATATATATATATATATATATATATATATATATATATTTCTATAAGTCTCAGGCATCTATCATTTTGCTTTCCCCTGTTTCTCTGTGAATTGTTAATTCAGTTAGGCTGCTTCTGTTGTCTCAGAGTCGAAGTTTGTTTCTTCTAAGAAATGGGTTATGGCATTCAAAAAAAGCTACTAAAGGGTGTATTTTCTTGCTCTGAAGAGAGTAAAGTTCACCCATTATTTTTTTGAGCTGTGAAGCTGTATCAGTATATGATAAATGGCAAAACGGGTCAAAAATCTTGTTTTTATTTCCAATGAAATAAATGGGATTGAGCTTGGGCTTTTTTGGTGTTTTTTTCTTTGTTTTGCTTTTTGGTGAATTCTGGCAGTCTCTCTCTTCCTTTCAAAACCTTACTTTATTAAATATGCTGTGCCATTGTAATTAAGCTAGATTAACTTTATGTTTTCATCTCAACCTCAGAAACCGCTTTCTAAAAGTTTTAATGGATGGTGAAATAAGTATATTTGAGGTATTCAGAGTTGCCATGGTTTTGAACTCACAATGCCACTAGTTTGTTTGAAACTGTCAAAACTGCCTTTGAAATTTACAGGTAAAATCTTTCATTATGCAGGTACCAGAAGTGCTTTAAATTAATTTCATTCTTAGTTACCAGAAATCTTTACAACTTAAAATCTCAGAGAAAAGCATTTCAGTAATGACAGATGAACTAATTTCTTTCCATTAATCTGTTCCTAGCAGGCAGGGGAAGGGTCACTGCCACATGAATTCACAGAAGGTGTGGAGGGAATAGCAGGTGGTTTTATCTATACTGTTCAAGGTAAGTCTGCAAAATGTAGCATCATATTTGATGCTGTGATACAATAGGATCATTAGTTACATTTCTGAGGTAAAAATCGTGTTATGTCTATGAATTTGATCAATTCAAGAAGTTTTATTTTAGTAGGAACAATTGGTTTTTCTTCTCTGTTTTATTCTGCCTAGTGGCAATGTCTTGATATGGTGTCTTTGCTTTCCCTTTGTCAACCACTCCAGTTGATTTTTATTCCTTTGTCTTATTATAAACAAAAGTAACATTTTTATCTGTCCTTGTTTTTGTTTTTTTTTTGTTTTGTTTTGTTTTGTTTTTTTGTTACCAAACCCAAGTTAAACAATGTCATGTAATGTGCCCTCAAGAAGTCTTTCCCTAATAATTTTTACATTTGTCAGCCATGCTACTGTGCCATAATGTTTAACATTAACTTTGTACAAACAATGACTACCTAAAATAGCCTGTTTTTCCACACTACTGTTGCTATTTTATACCTATTTCAGCAAGATGTTCAGATATGTAACAGGAGCCCTTTCCAACATCTGGGCTTTCAGGTACATAGCACTGAAGTTGACATACACAGTGGCTGTGTTATCTWTCCATCATAACCAACACAACAATGAGGTTTCAGAACATTGTTCCTATGCTTTTGTAGCTAGACCTGGCAGACACAATTGGGCAGTACTGTCATCTTGCCACCTGTGTAGGAGCATAAGCTGAGGTGTGCTAAAGCCTTTCCCACCTGTTTGTCAAAAAATTCGGTACCCACAGACTACCTCCTTATCAAGAAGTTCAGCATTACAATATCTGCTTAGCTGTTACCTACAGTCAGTTATGTGTTCCAGTTCAGCAGAGGTCACCTATGCTTAATTAGARCAATGTCAGTTTGATAATATTTAGTATATGTGAGTTCTTGTTTTGCTTTGGGTTGTGGGGTTTTTTAATGCTACAAATACATATGTTGGTGTAATGCAGAATAGCCTTGCTAATCTGCCTATGAGTAAGAGTAAAGTCKCAGACAACTCTTTATATGAAACAACCTTAAAAAGTGGAATATTTTTTTTTAACTGATAAGCAAGAAAATACCTTTTTACTCTAAACATAAGCTGTATCAAACCTAATGTAAATACATAGATGTATGTGTGTATTTATTCTTCTGCACTTTTTGATACAGATTTTTAAAGTAATTGTAGGACTTTCTTAACTGATTGTGTGGGATACGTTTTCAGATTCATTTTGTTGGTATGTTGTATATGATCCAAGAGAAGCATGTGAAATACTACATAGATATACATTTTGCCTAATTATCAGTGCTGCCTTTTTCAGAAGGTGATGCTCTTCTGAAAAGCCTGCATACTCGCCCTGAAAGGTTTGCAAGTCATATCAAAAATCTTGAAAAAGAAGATGCTTTACTGAAGGAAGAAAGCAGCACCTATGATGATATTGTTTTTGTAGATGTGATTGACACTTACAGAAATGTTCCAGCCAAGCTGCTGAACTTCTATCGATGGTGAGTTGCATTTCGCTTACAGATTACTGTTGTTGCTTGAGATGCAAGATAATCCAACGTGTTATGTTATCTGACAACTTGCACAAGTTGTTGATAAACCGAGAAATAATCTCTAGAATTCTGAGCTTCTTCGGTTGTTTTAAAGTGACAGATATTTCAGTATTTCAGACAGTTAAAAATTACTTATTTCATATTTGAAGGGGGCTTTACCAAGGAAAAATAAGTTCAAAGCTGTTACCACAGATGTTCCTTGTAACCTTTCACTGTTGTACTGCCTTTGGGCTGACTGTCTTATCCTGAAGAATAGACTACTGACCCTTTATGTAGCCATTGGCTTTTAACAGCTGTGCTGCAGTCATCAGCAGGAATTCATATCCTTCTGAGGTCAACACTATCTAAGACAGATTCATTGTAAGTAAATCCACCATCTGTTCTAGAGAACAAAGCCCTTTCTTCAAGTTTCTTTTCTTCTGCTCATGCACAAATCCCTGCTATAGGCTCGTGTTATAGCAGCTGCATCTTCTGTCTATATGACAAGCAGTCAGCCTCGTTCAATAGGGAAAACATTTTTAAAAGCTGAGGGAAAGAATATCTGTCATTCCCTTCTCCCTTCATCTCTGCTTCCCAAAAAACCCTTGCAGAGGGTTCTCTTGCATAACTGTAGATTGTTGGGTACAGTTCAGCATATCATCACTCTTCTCTTTGGCTACAGGACAGTTGAATCAACAAGCTTTGATTTATTACTGAAGACGGATGATGACTGTTACATTGATTTGGAGGCTGTTTTTAACAGGATAATGCAGAAAAAACTGGACAGGCCAAACATTTGGTGGGGAAAGTGAGTCTTTCAACTTGTTTTTCATAGATGCTTTTTTGTTTTTGTTTAGCAAGCAATTTACTGTTTTAGGAGTGTTTGTTTTTTGTGCATTCCCTCCTTCTGCCTATGGAAGCTACTTACAAAGAGCCGACCTTTTGTAAGTGTAGAACTTTGAATCTTCAGATACAGAAATTGATACTTTACAGTAGCTTTCCAGAGTGTGCCTTTACAATAGGTTGAGCTTGCAATATACTTTGCATAGCTTTAGAACATGTTTTTGTCATGGGACTTCAACAAGTAAATAAAAATATTACAGAAGTAAGCTAAAGTTAAAAATGGAAGTACATGCTAGTGTTGTGAACATTACTTTTTCTGAAGACGCTGTAGCTGTTAAGGTGGGCTTGTGGAAATGGGGTAAACAGAAGAAACAAAATTGACTTTATAGTCTCCCTATTATTTTGAAGTCTGGTAATGATAAACATTAGTATCAATTTTGCTACTGGCTGAAATGGTGAGTCTGATTCAGAAATTCTCAAGTGAAGCTCCCAAGCCTGCGTTGCATTTGTGAATAGCCAGGATGGTTGAAACAGCCTTTCTTTCCCTTTCTTTCACCATTCATGGCATACATAGCTATGCTGGAAAAATATCCAGTATAATGCAAAGGCATAAGATGTCTTTCTGTTGCCATCTGTTTACTGAAGGAGGAGCTGGCTTTTGCTGCTAAAGGTATTTTCCTTCACAGGTCTAGTATTACGTGTTGTTCACTCTTAAGGTGATTGATTAAAACGGGGAGTGGAATATCTTGTGTCTTAAGAGACAGTCTTAAAGAGCTGAGTGGTAGGTGTCTGTTCTGTGGCCTGTATAAATCATTGAAGGGCAAATTGCCTAGTGCCTGCTAAATTTTTTGGGGACACCTCTCCCACCAGGCAAGAGTAAGAATGAAAATAAGATAGGTTCATTCTAGCAAGATAGACAACAAGACAGAAACCAACTTGCTAAAGGAAAAAATGCCCTATTTAGAAAGCTGCCTGGGCTGCTTTCCAGTTGCTGTAGGGGAAGCTGTTCTGGAGCATATTCTTGACTTAAGAGCAAAGAGGTTGCCTTCCTTCTCCCTCTTGTCCCTGCATATGCGTCCCTTTGTGTTGCTCCTTACTGTGGGCTTGCCTCCACAGTGAAAATTTTAATGAGCTGATCAAGGGCGTTTTAGGACTGTGGACTGGAAAAACAAATGGTCTGGGCATCCAACTCCAGAATTTTGGCTCATATTGCAGGGAACATACTTACCTTGGTTATTGTCATTTTGAATCTGTAGTCAAAGACTTCATCTTCCTCTGCTATGACAGATAATTCTTTGACGGGTCAATGACCATGTCTGCAAATGACCAAATTTATGATAGGGTAGAATGTACCAGTCTGTTTCTAAAAGGGACTGAATCTGATGTGAACGTCATAAATGAAAAGGCAGTTCACTAAAGTTGTCTCACATACAGCGCTATAAAACAGCGGTGGGAATTCAGAATGGGGCTGTTCTTCATCTTAGTTAGTCCAAGAAGAAACTTCATACACTTGAAGTTTTCCATGAAAATCTGTTTAATTAGTAATATAAACCCCCTTTTTTTGTGGAGTGCAGGATATCACAGAATCGCAGAATGGTTGAGGTTGGAAAGAACTTCTGGAGATCATCTAGTCCAACCCTCCATGCTCAAGCAGGGTCACCTAGAGCCTGTTGCACAACATCATGTCCAGGCAGTTTTTGAGTATCTCTGGAGAAAGGGACTCCACAACCTCTCTGGGCAACCTGTTTCAGTGCTCTGTCACCTTCACAGTTTTTCCTCATGTTCAGACAGCACTTCTATGTGTTTCAATTTATGCCTGTTGCCTCTTGTCCTGTCACTGGGCACCACTGAAAAGAGTCCAGCGCCATCCCCTTGACACCCTCCCTGAAGGTGCTTGTTTACATTGATGAGATCCTCTCTCAATCTTCTCTTCTGCAGGCTAAATAGGCCCCCCCATCTATCCTTGTAAGAAAGATGCTCAACTCCCCTAATCATCTTTGTAGCCCTAATATGCTGATACCTTCCTGTTCTAGTAACTGACTTCTAGGCTTGCCTTAGAATAGCCATTGTTTGAATTTGGGAGGATTGATGGTACTTTTTTCTTCAGAGTGAAAAATGAGTTTTGCTGGGTCTTTCTCTAGAAATGGTGTGATAAGGTATCAAGTAATTTTATTCCTGGTAGGTTACTGAGAAGACAAAGAGAAGTTGTATGGAGGGAGGGAGAGAGGGGAAAAGATGGACAAAACATGTCAATTCTGTGTCTGTGGAGAACCTTCTGTACGGGTGACATTTTTCAAGTGTAGATTCTCTAATGGTCACAATCTTCAGATAAGACAAGTGTGAGATGCAGAGAACAAATGAGGCAGAAATTGCTATAGAAAGTTAAGACAATAAGCAAGCAATGAGCGCAGCACATGTGCCTCAGTTTGGAGGGAAGGGGGGAGGCTGCAGCCCTCCTGCTGTGACTCAGTAGAGTAGAAGATACCTGAATTCACTCAAGACTCAATATCAGATGTTGCCTTTATCTACTCAGTGCTTTCACATGTCGGCTTCAGCTGTGAATTTAAAGTCTGGTAACGGAGCTGCCACTCAACTGTAACTCCTCACTGTTACAGTGCTGCTGTCTGTGGTGAGACTTCTTAATAGCTCACTGAAGTTTTAAGCTTCTTATGCTCATGACTAAATTCAGCCACACTTTACCTGTTTGCAAAAGGGAGAGAATCTGCTGCATTGACAAAGTTATGCCAGTTAGGTGTGAGGGCATGAAATATTTGTAAGGAAAGAGCAGTGTAATACCAGCTTGTTCCCAAACTGGAAAAGCAGGGCATTTATGATGGCTGACACAGCAGCCTAACAATGTTATAGTACTGCATGGTGCCACAGAGTGTTAAGCTAGTTGTGCCACATTGGCTGGGAGTGGGAGTCAGTGCAGAGAGGTTGTTCAGTCAAAGCATTTCAGACTTTGGAAGACATCTAGTAGTAAGTACTGTCTTCCCTAGAGAAAGAAACCTTCAGGAAGGTTTTTGCTAATTCAGTGATGGTGGCCTTGGCTGAACATCCACTTTGTTTGGGGGAGTTTTTCAGGGGAAAACAGCATAGAGAAGGTAAGTGACTCCCTCAAAGCTTGAACAGCCAATCAGTGAGTCTTTACTGTAACTAGGATCAAGTTATCTTGATAGGTGTTTTGAACTAGCTTAGCTGTTTTGGGGAGAAAGTATACAAAAAGTAATACTACTTCTGGCTTCCTTGCAGCCACAGGGGTTATCAGGAAAGCAGGTTGTGCAACATGGCTGTAACTGCATGTAATCGCATGTGTGCTGGAGGACCTGGTTTTGTGTAGTATTGATTGATCAAAGAGGATTGGACACAGGCATGTCCTTGGCTGCAGTGACCATGGGATGGTGGAATTCAGGATCCTGTGAGAAGGAAGCAGGGCAATCAGTAGGATCACAACCCTGGATTTCAGGAGAGTRGACTTTGGCCTCTTCAGGGACCTACTTGGAGGAATCTCGTGGGTTAGGGCCCTTGCAGGAAAGGGGGTCCAAGAGAGTTAATATTCAAGCATCACTTTATCCAAGCTCAAGAGTGGTGAGTAAGAAGTCCAGCAAAGGGGGCAGGAGACCTACATGGATGAGCAAGGAGTTCCTGGCAAAATTCAAACAGAAGAAGGAATTGCACAGAATGTGGAAGAAGGGACAGATCACTTGGGAGGAATAGAGGAATGTTGTCAGAGTATGCAGGGATATGACAAGGAAGGCTAAGGCCCATTTGGAATTAAATCTGGCAAGGAATGTCAGGGACAACAAGAAGGGCTTCAAATACATCGGTAGCAAGACGATGACTTGGGAAAATGTGGGCCCGCTACTGAATGGGGTGGGTGCCCTGGTGATGAAGGGTACAGAGAAGGCAGAGCCACTGAATGCCTTCTTTACTTCAGCCTTTACTGCTAAGGCCAGCCTACAGGAATCCCAGAGCCTGGAGACAAGAGAGAAAGTCTGGAGAAAGGAAGACTTTCCTTTGGTCGAGGAGGATAGGATTAGAGATCGTTTAGACAAACATGACACCCACAAATCCATAGGCCCCAATGGAATGCTGAGGGAGCTGGTGGATGTTGTTGCCAGGCTGCTCTCCATCATCTTTGAAAGGTCATGGAGAACTGGAGAGGTGCCTGAGGACTGGAAGAAAGCCAGTTTCACTCCAGTCTTCAAAAAGGGCAAGGAGGAAGACCAGGAAACTACAGGCCAGTCAGCCTCACCTCCATCCCTGGAAAGGTGATGGAACAGCTCATTCTGGATGTCATCTCTAAGAAAGAGAAAGAAAAGAAGGTGATCAGGAGTAGCCAGCATGGATTCACCAAGGGGAAATCCTGCTTAACCAACCTGATAGCCTTCTCTGATGGAATGATTGGCTGGGTAGATGAGGGGCAAGCAGTGGACGTTGTGTACCTTGACTTCAGCAAGGCTTTTGACACGGTCTTCTGTAGCATCCCCCTAGGCAAGCTCAGGAAGTGTGGGTTAGACGAGTGGACAGTGAGGTGGATTGAGAACTGGCTGCAAGGCAGAGCCCAGAGGGTCATCTTCAGTGGCGTGGAGTCTAGTTGGAGGCCTGTGGCTAGTGGTGTCCCCCAGGGCTCAGTACTGGGTCCCATCCTGTTCAACTTGTTCACCAATGACCTGGATGAGGGGACAGAGTGCCTCCTCAGCAAGATTGGAGATGATCCCAAGCTGGGAGGAGTGGCTGATACAGCTGAGGGCTGTGCTGCCATTCAGAGAGACCTGGACAGGCTGGAGAGCTGGGCRGAGAGGAACCTCCTGAGGTTCAACAAGGGCAAGTGCAGAGTCCTGCMCCTAGGGAGGAATAACCCTGTGCACCAGTACAAGCTGGGGGCTGACCTTGTGGAGAGCAGCTCTGCAGAGAAAGACCTGGGAGTGCTGGTGGATGAGAGGTTGACCATGAACCAGCAATGTGCCCTTGTGACCAGGAAGGCCAATGGTTTCCTGGGGTGCATTAGGAAGAGTGTTGCCAGCAGGTCGAGGCAGGTGATCCTGCCCCTCTACTCAGCCTTGGTGAAGCCTCATCTCGAGTACTGCATCCAGTTCTGGACTCCCCAGTACAAGGGAGACATGGAGCTACTGGAGAGAGTCCAGCGTAGGGCTACGAGGATGATCAGAGGGCTGGAGCACCTGCCCTRTGAGGAACGGCTGTGAGAGCTGGGCCTCTTCAGCCTGGGGAAGACTGAGAGGGGGTTTTATCAAGGTATACGAATACCTTACGGGAGAGTGTCAAGGGGATGGGGCGAGACACTTTTCAGAGGTGCCCAGTGACAAGACAAGAGGCAACAGGCACAAACTGAAACACATGGAAGTTCTGTCTGAACATAAGGAATTTCTTCCCTGTGAGAATGACGGAGCACTGGACCAGGTTGCCCAGAGAGGTTGTGGAGTCTCCTTCTCTGAAGAGCTTCAAAATCTGCCTGGATGTGATGCTGTGCATTGTGCTCTAGGTGACCCTGCTTGAGCATGGAGGGTTGGACTAGATGATCTCCAGAGGTCCCTTCCAACCTCAACCATTCTGTGATTCAGTGACCCTTACTGAACATATATAAGGAAGCTTGTACTTAACTGAAGCAAAACCCAGTAGCAGTGCAGACATGCTGAAGATGAGCCTGTCAGTGCTGTGTTTGTTTCTACATTGAGAAGTTTCTCTTATTGCCTGAGGCTGAGATCAAGCTGTGCTTACTCTTAAGCTGTTGTGTTGGACTAGATATGTGACCCTAGAGAAATAAAGCTATCTACCTGAACTATAATTAGGATCACCTTCTACTTTCTCCTCTCAGCACTATTAGCGCTACTTTGGTCCTGTTAGCTGTGTTCATGGGTTTTGCAGAGGGCTTTGTGTAAACGTCTCGTATGGCTAACATGGTCTTCAGTTTCAGACTGAATTGGGCAGTTGATCGAACTGGGAAATGGCAAGAGCTGGAGTACCCGAGTCCCGCGTATCCAGCCTTTGCTTGTGGGTCTGGCTACGTCATCTCCAAAGATATTGTTCAGTGGTTGGCCAGCAACTCCGAAAGATTAAAGACATACCAGGTACTAAAGCATTAGTTCAGTTTTTCTACTTTAGACTCATTTGGGGAGTAGTGTATGTATGTGCTGGATAAGTGGGAAACCACATTGTGCAAGTGGATGTTAGTATTGGCTTCTCCTGGTTGATACTTTGGCTTTTTACAGTGCAGATGGTTACTATGCCTAGTGTCTGTTTTGTGTCAAAGCACAAACGCTTTAGAGTAAGAAACTCTGCAACTGTATTCTCACTTTTTTTGTATTGGTTTCCTTGTGAAACCAATTCASTGTTTTATCACAGGAAATTTGAGAGGATTAATATAACACCTCTAAAAAAAATGCTCCATTGTAGCTTTTCATTGTTAACATATTTACTGCAGGTACATGAGGCAACTTACGCTACTTCACAAAGTCATGCTTTTCCAGTGATCTCATCTGTA
The DNA here is from genome assembly GCF_003343005.1 of Rhea americana. Classification (NCBI taxonomy): domain Eukaryota; kingdom Metazoa; phylum Chordata; class Aves; order Rheiformes; family Rheidae; genus Rhea; species Rhea americana. The sequence goes on from NW_028186568.1 coordinate 798,269, forward strand.
TCTTTTCAAATGTGTTGTCTTAGGGTGAAGATGTGAGTATGGGCATCTGGATGGCAGCTGTAGGACCCAAGCGATATCAAGTAAGTCTGCATAAAGTCTCTGATCTTATGGAAGAACATGACTGTTGCTGAGTAGCACAAAATATGAGATTTTTTTTCTTTTTTTTTAAAAAAAAACCCTTAACAGCCATTGAATAAAATCCTGAAAACACTTGTTAATTTTTTTTCTTTGTTTTAAAAAAAAGTGGAGGGTATGAGAAAGAGTTCTCAGAGCAAAGAACATAGGACGTGCTGCTGCACAGGGGAAGATTTGCTCATCTGTGGTAACATTTGCTGTCTGGCTCAGGGCTTTCTAGAAGCTTTCCTGCATGAGAGTGGAGAGCACCTCCACAGTGCTGGTGGATGTAGTCTTCCACTGCTTGGATGATTTCTGGCACTAGTTCCATAAATAGGGAGCAAACGAGCTAGATCAGTTTTGAAAGAAACGTGTGAACGTGCTTTCAGGGTTGTGTGTGTAGATACAGAGMAGGCATGAGATGGTAGGTACATAGGCACAAATAAGTTGAGGTTAAATTTTCAGCCTCARCTCAGTAGGTGCTTTCACATTCACCAGTTGAATAGTGTGACCCATAGAAATGAAATCTGGCTCGAGCCATTAGATTCATTAATGTTAACAACAGTAGTCTGGAAGCCTGATCCTCTACTGTAATTTTTTTTTAAAGAGTTCTGTGGGATGGAGTCACTTATTGCTGAGAGCACCATGCTGATGTAACCAAACTGGCTAGCAGTGGTGTCTTGCCCTTATGGGTATGTGTCTACTTGCTCTAGTTTTTGTAGGAGGCAGTCAGCCACCATCAAAAAAGCTGCTGAATTTAAACAACCTCAAATTTAGCTGCAAACTATGCAGTTCAGCCATGATGTGTCATTTTGCTCCACTGGCTTCCTGGCATACAGAAGAGTGTTTTTCTTTCTCTCTCTTTTTTTTTTTTTTAAGGAAAGGTGGGGAGAGACAAAACAAAAACTGAAGATCCCAGGATAATTATATGTAATTACTTACCACCCCACCTCCTCCCCTCCCCCTCCCTCCAAAAAAAAAAACAGTGACACTTAGGACTGAGCTGTTCTAGTAGATCAGATAGAGACTCTGCATATGCCTCTACTTGGTGACCTTTGTGTGCAGAACTTGTTGCTGCAAGCAATGAAAACCTGATTCTTGGCTGTAAAGTTTTCTTAGCAGGACCTTAATCATCCTCAACAAAACTTATTGAAACTACTGTCTCTTTTGACAGGACAGTCTCTGGCTGTGTGAGAAGACATGCAAGAGCGGCATGCTGTCCTCCCCTCAGTATTCTCCACAAGAACTGAGAGAGCTCTGGAGAATAAAGGAACTGTGTGGAGATCCTTGTAGATGTGAGGAAAGATGACAGACTTGTCTCAGAAAACACGGTAGCATTTAATGATCATGTGAAAGTGGATATTTGGCTTCATCTTTGGAAATAATAAGGAATATTAAGGTATCTTTTAATGCTGAGTTTCAACTAAAGTGTAACAAATATTTGCACATCCCTTTTGATAATTACAAGTGGACTGATACTCTCCATTTTCTATAGCATAGATGTTCAGCAGACAAAACCAAAATGTTTAAGATAAGCAATTTCCTTTTTATATAAAGAAAGAACAACTTGTAATTAATAAATGCACATAAGAATGCCAACTGGCCTGTCTTTTGTAAATTAAAATACTACTGACTTAACTCTGTATAGAGCAGTACCAGTATCCAACGAAGAGCTGTGCTCAGGACCAGGGCACCTAGGAGGTCTTACTGCAGTAGAGGTTCTGTGCTGGCAGCTGTTTGAGAGGTTGCTCTTAGCTGTGTGGGGAGTGGGACAGTTAGGGTTTAGGACTGCTGTTCAGTTTGTTTAGATCATTGTCATTTTAGATAGAACAGTATCAGTTTACTATATCAAATCTTCAAGTGCAGCAAGCGTAGCCAACTCAGAGGGATTYCTGATAGCATCATGTATCATTAGATATGAATGGAGGTAAAGCTGAAAGTAAAATAAGTTTGAGCAACAGACCACTAAAGAAAATAAAATAACTAGAAATACCTTGCAGGATGCTGAGAACTTATTTATACTGTGGTATGTTAATACTGTAGGTAGAATAAACATCTGTCAGATTTTGACCTTAAATAGTCCAAGGTGTGTAGGTACTTCTGCAGTTACTGCTGTTCCACTTCTGTTTGCTTTAAAGTCTTTGGAAGTAGGTGAAAACAAAAAGGTAAGTAGCCTCTTTCAGTGCATCACTAATTTGCTCCTAGAGCTACTGTAAGTAAAGATATTGCACCTAGAGCATATACTCAGTTCAGTAAAAAACAAAAAACTCGCCACTACATCAGGAAGCACAAAATATTGGCAGAAGAGTTTGTTTAATTTATGGATACAAGCACTCTCTCTTTGGTATTTTCCATATGAGACTCTTCACCCCAAAACAAATGCTTTCATGAAGACTGACTACTAATTCTAAGAGCTGGAAGCATTACTGTGTAATCTTCCGGTGCCACGTATAAGTCCACGTTCTTCCACACAAGTGTTCAGGCACAAATTGCAGACGCTGTCTGCAGGCAGTCTGTAACTCTTCTGCAGTTCCAGTGCTTGGTTTTCCTTCAGTCTATCAAGAGGGTCCCCTCTCACCACCGCACTAACACACAGTCTCCATTTTCTATTGAGTAGAACTGCAAAGGCTTTAGATCGTTGTCTAATTCAACTTCTTTTCCTTCCAGCTGGAGTAAGAAAAAATAAAAAATCAGATCTAAACTAAAATCTGTTCATTTAAACCAGGCAGTTGCAGTCAGGGAGGAGCTACCATATATTGCAGGAATCAAATAAGGTCTCAAATTACAGCCTGAAAACCACCCTCCTTAAGGGAACCCATTTCATTATGTAATATTTAGAACATGCTATTGACTGTTAGCAGCATGAAGTATTTTACTGTTGAATTACTGAATTTTAACTCACTTTAGAACTTTCATAGGACAGTTTCAGTTCTGAACCAGGTATTTTGAGTAGGCGATAGAGCAATCCTTTGACCCGCTGAATAGTCATAGACTCTGTCAAAGGCAACAAAAAAAAAAATTACTGGAAAAATGCTGCTATCACTGAGCTGTAGCAAAGTACTAGTGTTTCATGTATACTTACAGCATCAAGGAAAGGCTGTGCTGCTGCTTCAGTTCTAATACTGCAATAATGTCTTTTGTATCTGAAATAATTGCTAATATCAATTTGAATTTGATTTACTCTCTGGTGGATCAGAGAGCGTATGCTACTACTGTTTAAGTAAACGCTTTGATTCCCATATACCAAATTAAAGTGTTATGGCTTCATAATTTACCTTTTTGGAGTTGGTATTTGAAACATAGTTTACTAAGTGACCTTTGGGACACAAACCAGTCAGCTTCTAACTACTTGCATCTGGCAGCTGTTCCTGATAGTTTTCCTACCAGGAACCGGCGCTCTCAGCATAAAGAAACAAATGTCACTCAGCTAGTGCCGTTCTCAAACATTACTGCGTTAATTAGTCCCAAACTGCCAGCAGAGCTGCGTAGTGGTTTGTACTATGAAGTCGCACACAGGGATATTTTTTGTAATGGCTCTTGAATGAGTAACTGTCATTTGTGCCAGAGGGGACACCTGTTTTTTCAATAGAGTATACTGAATATTTTGGTTAAACTTTCACTTCCTTTGAAGCTTTATCTAAAGGCACAGCAATAGTGAGTTATTCCTGTAATACTGCACATTGTACTTAGAAAAATATTTTTCTATCAATAAAACATTTTTGTAAAAGCTGTATCTGATTTTATGAAACTTGGGCTAATAAATGTGATTTTTATTTTAGAATAAAGCTTGAGTAAGTCTTTTTTCTCTGATTCATCTTTCCAAAACTTCAGTTTTATTTAGCACAGGGTCTGTTCATTCTAGTTGTCACTGCAGGCACTAAATCTTAACTTGGGAATACATGAGAGTGAGTTAGAATCAGATTTCTCATTCACTGTATAAAACAGTAGATGTAAATACCAAGAACTGCAAACTAAATAGGTGGCTGTTAAAACTTCTTGTTAAGTAAGTAAGTTAGTTAGCACAGCCTCCACATTTCATACCAGTTAATTAGCCTTTAGGCCTCAGACACATTAATCATGCAACCAGCAGCAGAGGTAGTCACACAAGCATCAACCTTCTGATTTTGGACCTAGATTGAAAGTAAGTAACTTGTAAAAGGGTTGGAAAAAAAATTTTTTCAGACAAATTCTACCTTTGTCTTTCCTTTATAAGATAGAGCCTTCAAGGGAGTAATTGGCTGACAAAGCTAGAGGCAACTGCCACTAGTTACTAGTTACTTAGAAAGTTATTTGAAAAGAATTTACTATCTACTGCTAAAACAAGAGAAATGGCTTCTTACCTGGTAGCTTTTTCTCTAGTGGCTTCTGCTCAGGTTTGTCAGGACACTTAATTGTCAAAGCTGAAAAAAAAGAACAGGCAGCATTAGTGAGTGAACTTCAGGTCAGGAGCACTGGGACTTTTTAGTGTGTTTTTTACACAAATTGCTCCCCCTGCTCAGCCCAATCTTCTCTTCAAAAAACGAGGCCCTAGCCTCCATCTGAGCAGCTAAGATGCCATTTAACAGAGAGTGGCGCTTATTTCTTTAATAGTTCTCTCAAAGTAGTTTGTTAAATTAGAGAAATAAATGCTAAGTATTAAGGAGTCGCATTAAAAATACTTAGTGCTCAAAAGGAGTATTTACATAAAACTTATAGTTATTTTTAAAAATAACCTGCAGTAGAAATGGCATTTCAAAAGCACAGGACAAATACCTTTTGAGGAAGTTATCTGCCTTTCTATTTTTTTTTATTCAGAGATTAAGACTTTAGAAACCTTTAAAAAAGTCTTCTATTATGTCTAGTCAACTATATTCCTTGTTTTAGTTGGTCTTCCACTTAAACGCATTACCAAAACCTACTGCCTTAAAAATATTTTGCCCTTTGGAGGGGTGGGAGGGGGGAAGGTTCAGTTCTCCATGACACAGCAAACAATGACATGTGAATTTGTACATCTGGGATATAAACTAGTTTAAATAAGTAAACAGCCCCAATACCAAAGCTACCCTTATTTTTTTTTTCCCCACTGTCCTGAAGTTAAGAAAAAAAATAATTGTCATCACAAAATAGTTCAGGTTATTCAGGTTAAAATCTCAAGTCTATTTCAGGCTGTAGAGGAGTCGCTCACAGCAGCGGGATGGGATGGAATGTTGCCTAAGACTTGGTGGGGGATAGGAGTAATTAAGAAAATTATCTAGAGAGCTGGAACACGGAGAGGCTTTGAACTCCACCATACATACAGTTCACGGCAGCAAAATTACAGGTTACAATTCTGTGAGCTCTGCAAAGGTTTTTCCACCCTTTGTACTGTACACATCCATATACATCCTGGGAACGCCAAGCTCATAACATCTTTTAAACGCAGAAACAATCATTTTGACCATTTCCAGCCTCTTACTCAGAAGCTGATTCTTCAGAGTTGAAGGCTGTTCTCTCTTCAGTTCTCCTTCCTCCGGCGCACCGTATTCTGCGTGTGAAGGATAAAGCACGCGTAGACGTGAATCAAAAATTCAGAGACTGAACAACTAAACAGGAGACCTAAAAAGAGTGGTCTGGTACTGATCAGGCACCAAGAACATGTCTCTGTTGCCTCGGTCCCCTCAGTGGGACACAGAGCACTGAAACGCGGTGGGCTYCAGGGCCGCTTCCTCCACCCTCCGCTCCCAGCAGGGAGCCCGGGCAGGCGCAGGGGTGGGGTGGGCCAGGCGGCTGGCGCACGACATGATCCCTCACGCTGCCGCTTTGCAGAAGGCCCAGCTGCAGCCGCCCGCTTGCCCATGGGGCTCCTGCGTTGCCCACGTTCGCAAAACAGCGGCGCCYGGCAGGGTGCGGCACTTGGCGGCTGCCCCACAGCGCTGAACACTGGTTGCACGTGGGGGCCAGCTGCAGGGGGATTGTCCTAAGGCAGCAGGAGCAYGTGGACAAGCACCAAGGGGAAGGGAAGTAAACTGAAGAGAGAACAAACTAGTGCTACCACAATGTCAGAAGCAAGGAAGAGTCCGTTTTGCTGTAATTACACTTACTAAGGCAAAGCGATGGATATCTGGGATGGGCAGCAAGAAATTCCTCGCTTGGTCTGTTTCTCTCTGGGTTCCAGTGTCCACCAGCTGCTATCCAGTCATGTCCAAATATCTTGCGATAATCAAGCTCTGCTCCTTTCCTTTCAGCAGGAAGGATCTGTACTGACACAGGGAAGGCCCATAGCGTAATTACGCCGTCTTTCCCAAGAAGAAACCTAATTCATGATACCGACTCCTTGCTGTTACTTATTTAGGTGTTCAGTGCATTCAAGATTCTTACAAACTCTACCTCCAAGTACTGCCTGATTCATTTATGGATATTATGGATATGGACATTATATGGACATTATGGCAACAATGTTGCTTCATGATGCAAGAATGTTATTAGCAGTAGTTCTTGTAACTGTAGAACAGATACAACTTCTCCTCTCTTTTACCATAAATATTTGCTGGAAATTTGGTTTAGCTAATGCTATCTTCCCATTATAGAAGGCAAATGCTTTATTTTATTGAAGACACTGAAACAGATTTAATAGTGCTGCTTTTTTCTTTTCGTTTTTCTTTCTCTCTCTTTTTTCTTTTTCTTTTTTTCTTTCTTTTTTTTTTTTTTTGCCAGCATATGGCTTTAGCAACAGTCTTGCAACATCTGTAGGACTTGGGCACATGAAAAAACATTTCTCTGCTTTGTGCTAGCCCTCACTGAGTTAGCAGTGATTATGAACAGAGCTTGATCTGCTGATCCTACCTACTGCCCCATTTACTCTGTGATGGAATAGTCAGTACTTTACTTTTCCCACACCCAGACAAACAACAATCTTAAAACAAACTGAGAACAAATCCTCACTCAGTGATTTAAAAGTCCCCCCCCATCCCCACTGCTTATGCAATGAAAAATCACATACCTCAGACTTGTTCAAAACCTCCAATTGACCTATCTTGGCAATTATTAGCTGCCTCAARGTCTCTGGGTTCTTCTCCGTGTCCATCAAAGGGTTATTGTGACACTGCAGTGACCGCAAACTTGGCAGTTTATCAAGCTCATTGATAGATGACCACTGAAATGGAGGGGAACAAGCATTGTTCCTTTTGAACACGCATAAAACACACTTAATTTCAGAACAATACATAGTAACACTGACTTTTCCTGTACAACAACCATGACTGAAACCATTCTTTTGGTCAACAGAACCAAGTACTTTCATCTTGTTCATTTAGGTAAGAAGAGAATTGCATCACATGTAATCAATTGAAAAATTAAGACCATGAAGTACTCTGCGTTTTAGAACATTAGTATTCTCTGAATTTCTAGGATCTGGGGTGCATGCTTAGGCTAAACATAACATTGATTTTAGTTGTACCACTTGAAGAGCTTATGTCAAATCAAGTGTCTTACTCATGCTCTCTGCTGCAGTGGTTAGCTGTAGAAACYCAGTAAGGAGAGGAGACAAGAAAAGATTAAATGTTTTGTGGCAAGTAACGGTTTCTTTTCCCATGTTACTGTCTAAATGGAACAGGGAGGGGTTATATACATGTTACAAGGCTGGTAAAATGGTATATAAAGAAGGTAAAAACTCTCTCTATTCTGTCATAGTCCTTAAGTTACTCTTTCTATAAAAGAAAACTGCCAAGACTTTGGGAAGCAAAAGTCTGCTGAGAGAGCATCTTAATAGACACTTGTTTCAGAGCAGAAGGACTTATGACTGTTTGTTCTCATATTAGGGGAAAAAGGCGTCAGGTTTGAGTTCACCAAAGAAAAGCAGAGGCACTGCAAGTGCAATAGACAGAGCTGACAGCAAGGGGAGCAGTGACACTAGACTGGGACACAGCCCGTGCCTGYGTCCCCTCTCACCAGCCCTCCCAGCAATCACACCCTCTGCGATAGCAGGCCCCAGACCACTGTCAGAACACACCCCGGAGAAGCAGCACCTCAGAGCCCCGTCATCTCCTCCACTTTACTTGTACTCAATTTATGGCATTTGAGTACAAACCCAGCTGACATCTGTCATCACAGGTTACTATACTGTAAGTATTTTTCTTGAGTTTCATACAAGGTTTTGCTAATGCCAATTTACAAGTTTCTTTTTGAGAACAGCAAGGCCATTTAACACTCTAATGCCCCAATATGCCCATAAAACATTACATGCAAAGAGGTCCTATCGGCTTTTGGCCCTCTCGGGACCCAAAGCGAAAACGGCACCGGCCATCTACCTTAACTCGGCAATTAGTGATTTTCCTAAGGACACAGCTCCGTCGGCTGCGGCGAGCCAATCTCGCAGCTCGCGGCTGCTAGAAGGGGGAAAGACTTCACACTGCCACCCTCGCTCCCGACTCCCCCTGCCGCTGGCACGTGCTGCTGGCTCCGGTATCGACGGGCTCCTCGGGAGACGCTTCAGCTGAGACACCCAGCAAAGAACTATCCAGGTTAGTTATCTGCCAAGTGTGTGAAGTGCAGAAGTTCACACAGACTAATGAGCAATGGAGAGATGAAGGGAAGGGGCAAGACTGCATAAACAGCAAGTACAAGTGAAAGAAAGGGGACACAMGGTGAATCAGGACTTGCCCTTTGCAGTGACGGCAAGCAATAGTTTGGCTAAGCTGCCCATGCTACCTTAGTGTTTGTTTGTTTGTTTGTTTTAAAACTTAACTGCTTAACAGCAGCAAATCAATGACCAAAAAAAAAAAAATGCAATGAAAAATAGCCTTGAAAACACACTGGAAAACAGCATTACCATGTCTTTTTTAATTGTGCAAATATGAAATTAAACTACTCAGCTTCTTGATTCTACTTCAGATACTGAAGGGCAAGAGGAATTACGAGGTAGCTGAYGGATGGGGCAAGCTGCCATGACATTCTTAACCGAGACCTCAAGAAACTTCTTTTAAATTCTAGATTATCCTTCTTCGTTGATGAAAGAAATCAGTAGTTGCCTCAAGATCTTACACATACAATCAAAGAAATTAAAAAAAAGAATCACAAGTCATTCCTAAACAAAGATATACATATTAAGATAATGCAGAACTACCACAATCTAACCTACCTGTGATATTTTATTGTCATTTATTGCAAGGCGTTTTAATGAAGGAAACATTTTAGTCTTGCATCCTAAGAAAAAAGAGTAAGTTTACAAGACAATAATGAAAACTTCAAATAAACAGTAAGATAAACCTATAAACAAGCTGCTTTTTTTACATACCAAATCCAGCATCAGGAAAATGTATAGAAGATATTCCACTGTTTCTAAGTATTAGTTGTTCTAATCTGCAATTTAATAAATACAATGATTACTATACCTGGTAGGTAAAGCTTTTTGTTAAAAAGAAAATACTTGTGTTTTCTTTTTTAAGCAAGACTCTAATAAACCTTTGATATGATGCATTACAACTGACAAATTAACAGCAGCTTCACCACCAATATTCAGACTTCATGAGGGTATTCAGGAATACATCTTTCAGGGAACAAGTGCAATAATTTCAAGTTTTCAGAGTGATTCCTGGACTTAAAAGGAGTGATTTTCCAAATGATTTTTAAATAGCTTGTTGATTCCTCATAKTTGCTATTTTGGTGTGAAGCCCGAGATAACAGTTCTGTCAATTAGCAAGACTACCTTACTWGTCCCACAATTTTCCAGTCACTCTAACTGAAGTTCTTTAAAAAGGAAGGAATAAACACCAGCTCTGCCTGGATGGTAAGCCCAAAAGCAGAAAAATCACAGCTCAAAGCCCCAAAATGCCATAATGGCACTGCTACTGAAAATACAGTAAAGCAGAGGATCTGAGTAAAGGATATTACTACAGATGATCTTTCAAGAAAGTGAAAATACATTTATCTAAGATACATTCATCTAAGACAGTACAGGAATTATTTCTCTCTCTCTCTCTCTTATTTTTTTTTTAGCATTTTGAGGCGCATCTCTTTTGAAATTTTTTTAAACACCCCCATAAATGACTGAAAATAAAAAAAAAAAGAAAAAAAGAAAAAAAAGAAAAAAGAGTGTACACAAACATAAACATAGTGACACACTTCTACCAGTATAGTAACCTTCACCATAGTTAATGACCAAGAGGAGACAACAGAGAAGGGGGAAGACTCATTGCCGCATTTTATCTCCTTCTAAACCCTTTTTGTTTTGTTTTGAAAGGGGAAAATAAGTAGACAGCAGGAGTTTAAGCTGCTCATGGAAACTATCTGCCACCAAGGGTCATTAGCGTGCCAGCCTCAAGAGCAACATGCTCCAGCAAGCTGCCCTACAGCGGTCTGCAAACCCACCGGCTGCGCTGCTGCCGCAAATTAACCTGCGCTGCACCGTCATGGTCAGAGCGCTAGTCTCAGAATAAGAAGCCATTTCCATAGCTCCTTGGCCTTGGCAGGCCACACAAGCTCTACAAGYCTGTCATCTTAGATAAAACCCTGTACATGCACACACACAATGAACTTAGTAATGTGATGAATCACTTCAGTTTCGTAAGTATAAAGTTCAGAAATGTCTTACTATACAGCAAAAATAAGATAATGCTAAAATAATTCAATTAAATAGTTACTCTCCTCAAGAGGAAAAAATGCCTTTCTCTCAAGATTCCACAAACTTTCTATGCAACATAAATATTATCATACTTCAGTCAAAAAACAGCCATGGAGATGAATGAATATTCAGGACAAGAAAAATAATTTCCAGCAAATTTATTTAATAGCTACCTGGGAAGATGTGCTATTAGATGAAGCTGATTTCCATCCAGTAATTGGTTGTCTGAAAGGTCTAACAACTTCAGAGTCTGCAGAACGTTTTCAGGCCTGCAACATTAACAAACAAACAAAAAACTCAGAACATATAAAGTTATTTTCTAATGAAGACAATGATTTTCTAAGTATAYAATTACACACAAATAAATGTGTACATATATAAATGTTTTAAAGTACATCAGATGAAATTCCCACCATTTATTTTACAAYAYCATGTGATTTAAACATTACAGGAATCTAGTTTGAGGTTTATCTRCTACATAACTTTAGAGTACATCAGTCACGAAAGACTGACTTATGCTCATATTACTCTTCTTACCTTTCCAAAACTGTAATATTATTAGAAGTAAGGTACAATTCTTCAAGTGCTGGCCACCCTGAAGCACAAAGAAGAACCTAAGAGCAAAAATTCATTTAATATAACCATTGTTGGGAAAAAATATTCCAGAAATCATGTAGATTTATTAAAATGTGTTCAGAACAAGCTATAGTTCTCCAACACAGAGAAATAAATACTACAAATTGCCTAGCCTCTCTTCTTCCAACGGCTCTTTCCTGTGTCAGCACATCTATCAGCACAGATGAAGTCAGAAGGATTCTCTGCAGCACAAGGCTTACTGATCCAGGCTTGGGGTATCTCCTAACAACTTTACACTAYTGGCTTTTGGGTTTCTATACATCCCATCAGGACTGACAGACTTTAAATGTTACAATTTATTAAAGCTTCAAGGCTTCTCTGTCATGGGACTGTGCCAACAAATGAAACCACGAAAATCCAAGAAATCGCAGTAAGTCAGCATATAACGTGAAGTTTTCAAGTACACTCAAGAACATAAATTAATTCAACGCAGCTACAAATTCAACCAAGCTACATTTGTTCCAAATTTTATGTCCTGAAATTACTACATAAAAATTATTATTTTACTTAAAGTAAAATACAAGTAAAAGCAAATCCAAGGTTTTGGGGGCATAGGGACACAGACATACATATACACAGCAGAATCATTTAAGACTCATTTTCACAGGAAACTAGATAACAAAGCAGTGAAGTTCAGTAATCAAATTCAACTTGTCATAGATATAGCTAATTGATTCTCCACTATCCTAGCCACCAAAATTCCTCCTCTCTTCAACTCTTCTTCACTCTCAGTTATATTTTGTTCCATATAGCAAATATCAAGACCGAGACCTTTTCAAGTTGCAGCACAGAAACATCATTTTATCCCCAATGTCAACAAGACAAACAAACAAAAACAAACAAACAAAAAAAAAGCTTATCTATCCCCCCAGAATGCATGCTAGAGATGTGGAAGCCCACTGCAAATGAATAGAAAATCAAGGTATATCAAGGGGCACTCGAAGATTAAGGCAACAGTAGAAAAAGCGAACAAATTACTTGCACTTTCACTATAGAGGACCTTTGCAGGATTCCCTCACAAAAACCTTGCTTTATGATGGATGAAATCARAAACCTGCATCAAGTGGATATATCAGAAGGTTTTGCAATAGACTGACCAAATGACTAGTAAATTGCCAAGACCAAATGATAGACACATTGCAATTTCAAGAAACTCGAATTGCCAAATTTTTCACTATTGCATAAAACTCTATGTACAGGAATATAAGTGCACAAATCTGATACCAAATTAATACTTGTGAAAGATTAGGAGCTCTAGATAATTTGGTGGGGAGTTTGGGAGGAAGAGTCAATGAAAGAGCCACTGATGATCAAAAAAAACAAAATGGAAATCTGGGACTTATTGTAAAAGAAAGAAAAACAGCATGAAATAATTAGTCAGTATGTAAGTCCACGATATTCCTGCRTATTTAGTCTTTTCATCTCAGGAAGTGTATAGTATAAATTGGATAAGTACAAAGAAGTGCAACAAGAACCATCAAGGCTATGAAACAGGGCATAGCTATTCCTCATAGCATAAAATTCTTGCATAAAAATATATAAGGAATTATTAAACAAAATTATCAGGCAGCAAGATCAAAAACCAAAAAGGGCTATTTTTGCACATGGCACATAATGAAACTCAATGTTGAAAGATATAGATACCAAATTATTTAAAATGACTCAATACAATTGAATAAATTATGAAACAAAAATACACTAGTTAACTAATTAGACTAATTAAATACAGATGTATAGGCTCCAGCTCAGGAAGCCCCTGAATTCCAGATTAACAGATAAAAAGCTCTTATCATACGCTTGGCTACTGCCAGTAATTTTTTCCCACATACTTGCTGCTTGCCAGTGTCGGAAATCTGACACTGCATTTCTGATCTAACACAGATTTTTCTTTCACCTTGTATGATAACAGATAATTTTATAAATATTTTAGTTTGACAACAGAATGACAAATATAAGAGTATGATCTAAATCACGAATGAGAAAAGTAGGCTTTGGAAGCCATAAGTATAAATTCATTACCTCTCAAACGTATTAATTCAGTTTCTATTTCAATGGTTTCCAACTATAAGATATTTTACACCACATCTTTGCCGCTTAAGATTATATAGCATGTTTTATGCAACCAATGGACCATAATACAGTGTTAAGCTTTTACAGACATATTAATAGAACTCTCAAATGTGCTTAGACCTTGGGCTAYGCATTCAACATATTAGTGAAAGAACTTTTGGAAAACTGATGCTCAAGATATGTACATATGGAGTTATGTATAAACAGGAGAACCCTTTTCAGTAAGTATGTCCTTCAACTGTGAAAATTATTTCAAAAAAGAAGAACAAATAGAAAATCTAAGCTTTGTCTTGTTTTTTAACTATCCCTACAATATATGTCATATATATGCTAATAAGTTATTTTGAAATGCTGATCACTTTTAGGTTATTTTTATTGTAATTAAAACATTTCTAAGATTTTCAGACTTTGCTCATATTCTCATTGACAGTTACTGTATTTTCTATTACCTGTATCATAAACATTTTCATTTTCTACTAAAAAGTTGAATTTTCAAGGTAACTCCTGACACAGCTTAAGCAATAGTATGAAAAGTGGTTTGTTCACGGAGTATTCATGATAGGTAAGTCCATTTATTTTTTCCCCTGGCTGCCCAGGAACACAACTTTTAAGTTTGTGCCTACACACCCATGAGCAAATGAATGAGACAAATACTAATACTCCAAAACAGAATTCTGAACTAAAAACGTCTTTACCATCTATGCTGAGTTGTCAACAAGCGCAGAGTTGCATAACAGAACGCAAAAGTCAAGTAATTTTAAATTGCTCTTACTAACCTGAGGCTTCTTTTTGAACCTTTGTCACCCATAGAGAACTCCCGTCTGCATAAAGCAGTCTTGTGAGAAGTTCCCATCACTGTGACCACCCTTTCAGCCACCCTGGCACTGACGAGAGCTGCGGGCAGCTGCCAATATTTTAAATACCACAATGCAAAGACTTACTCTGATGAGCGCCAGACAACATTTAAAGCGTTTGCAACCACTTAGTTCTTCAGTTCACTTCAGCATTCATATTGCTGCTAATATGGGAGGATCATCAGTTGTCCTCCTATTCATTCCCATTGATGGTTTAGCAGCATGGCAAATGGGCAGGAAACAAAAATACAGCAATGACCCTCCCCTTRCCTTGCTGCTACAGAGAAGAGAATGAAAACATTGCTAACGTCTACTTAACTTAAATGCCAATTTTTGCAAATGCTCTATTACTGTATAGCAGCTGACAGTAAAAATGTGAAAATACAGCTAATCTCATTGTGCAGTGTAAATGATAAAATTTGTCTCTGCAAAATCCAAATAAGGAAATGGAATTTGCAAAGCATTATAAATAACGTGGCACCAGCAAGACGTGCTTTCCAGGCCTTGTCTCTGGAAGGCCCACTGCTAACATCTTTGCCAACAGGATGACCTCCTTGATTAGAAAAGATATTATGGGAAAGTCATTTAAATGTCTGCATGTTTTAGTCCCAGAAACAACTCAGCTTTGTTTATTCAGTGATATGTCTGTGTTACATATAATCAGGTATTGTGTATTTCAAGCATTCTCAGTAGGTGCAAAGATACTAAGCCCAYCTCATCCTAGGGCAAAGTGATGTCAAATAGGTGTTTCATGTCAAATTAACATGCTCTTTCTGTTGTTTGCAATTTTTCTCTTATATGATTTAGAATACAGATAAATCCTTAATAACTACAAGGAAACAAAGAGTTATCTTTATCACAAACTCTTGGGACATGTAGTTATATTATACTTCAAGTGCTTTATCTTGACTATGCAACTTACAAAAGTAAATGAAGTTACATGTTTCTCATTAGACTCGTGTGCCAAAATAACTAACTGTATTTCCAACTAACGCAATGAGAGTGAATATTTTCTGAGRATGATGGATCACATTTTAGAAGAATTATACAATGCATAAATATTTACTGTGCTTTCCTTGTCTCAAAAACCTCATGATACAAATAAAAACAAAACAAGGTAAGTTATTACCTCTGTCCATGTTATCTCAGTTTGATTAAGTGCCAGAATCCTCAACTTTAAAAACACACCGGATACAGAAATTGATGTCGATGGAAATTTCATTTTGTTTTCACTGTGTAAAGAGAATAATTCTTAACACAATATTAAATAAATATAATTATTAATTAGATCACTAATTTGGAATTAAGTATTAAGGATAGAAATAATTTATACATGATTAAAAAAAAATTGCCAAGATTCCACACATTTAAAAACATTATAAAACMTTCCACAAGTTCTATTCAAACCTACTCCTTCCTCATTTTACATTTCTTCTTTATGAATGCATATTTATGCCTCATTTGTGGCTTCCCCTCTTTTTCTTTCCCTAAATTTTGAATACGAAAAGAATTACTGTCTTTAGTATTAATGAATCAAAGTCAAATTTGGGGCTTAGGCTCCTTGGTGCTGATTGAAAATTAAAAGTCTAAATGACCATCTAGACAYCAGTGAGACAAAAGAATATAAAACCCACTCTTAACACTCTTAATAGCAAAATATCACTATTAAATAGTTGAAACATTCTCAAAAAGGCAGTCTTTAAAATAGTTTTAATTTTTTCCTTCCAAAAAAAAAATGTTTTTCCTTCCTAAAATCTTTTCTACCTGAATATTTGGACAAAAAAATCTCTTAGAGTAGTCATATATTTATAGCATAAATTTCCTCTTTTAGATTCAAGCTCTCAGAGAGCTGGTGGAAGAGTTTTATTCTCTTGCCAACATTCTCTGGTCAAGTAATAGACTTACTTTTTTAAGTAAATGATTATTCTTAATGGAAAGTCAAAACAATAAAAAATAAATTCAAACTATTTCAGTGTGTAGTCATAAGGGTCAAACTCCATTCTCCCATTTTATATTCCTATATTATCACAAATAACTTCTAAAACTCCCTCAGTCTAGACCACACTCCCCCACGATGAAAAACTGAAAAAAATTGTCTAGGTGAATGAATGCAAATTCTTCATAATCTCATATATGCTGATAATAAATCATGACTACATATGCTCTAGGCAAAGTTATATCTGAATTCTGTAAATAGCACCCAGATTACAACAACTGCTCAGCTCAATACAGAAAAAAATGGAAAGCCTATATGTATTTTAAATATTTTTGTCTTATTAACTATAAGAGCAATTACAAAAAAAAAAAGAAAAAAACGTACTATTTTTGGTATATCGACTTGATATTTATTTCCATTTAGCATACATCACCTTCAAATTGCTTCAGCCATATTGTGTGCTGTACAGTGAAGGCTTTGGAAGCTCACATTTTGGGTTTCTGCATTCAGTTCTGTTGCCTCACTGCTCTTTCCAATGACTAGTACCACCTTTGAAACAGCTGAACATCTTTGCTTAAACAGTCAGCAGTCAAGGTGTTAACCTTGACATTAAATAATCTTCTGAAAGTTGCAGTGACAACATTTAAGATAGACAATACCACTTCTCAGAACGAATGTTTTGGACCACTGCCTACTTACAAGCTTGAACAACACTGTGTTAGCTCACACCAGAAGATTATCTTGGCCAGTGCCACCTAGAGCTGTGCACTGAAAAAGTCTTTTTTTTTTTTTTTTTTTTAACATTTTGTGAATTCTTTCCTGCTCCAACGGAAGCACAATTTAAAAACAATCTCCCTCCTTTTCCACAAGGACACTGTAGGAGAGACTTTCCTTTAGGTCCGTCACTATGATCCACAGTCCTTACTAGCATCATTTCAACAGAGAATGAACTGGGTAATGGTCTAAGCATTAGGGGTATTACAGCTTGGTGGTAGATGYTGTTGGTAAAATACCATTTTTACAGAAAAGCAGGCTCCTAAATAAATGCTTGCCACAACCATCAAACTAAATCAACAATAATAAAATTAGAAATAAAGCCTTAAGAAATTTGACAAGATTTAAAATGAAAATGAAAGTGATTTTACAGTTTTTCTATATAGAAAAAACTTTTCTAAGCTCTTGGGGRAAAAAAAAAAGCAAATAAATTTGCTAACCCTGACCACAGATAATTACTTGTAAGTGTCGTTAAAAAAAAATGCTAAGAGATTTTTAAGTGACCAGGGCTTGTTATCAGTACTTTCCCAGGCATGCCGCTGCCTCCTCTACAGCAGTGCCGCCGCGAGGCCCCAGGCTCCGGCCGAGAGGCCCCCGTCCCCGCGGGCTGCCCCCCGCCCGGGCCTCCCGCACCGAGAGCCCGGCCCGGTGCGCAGGCACGCAGCAAACCGTTACGCGCCCCGCGGAACTGGTCGCACCGCGCAGGCGCCGGGCGCGCGCAGGCGCGTTAAGTGCTGCTGCGGTGCACAGCAAGCTTTTAAATGAGAAGTATTCCACCGTCTTAGATGTCTTAACAGGATAGGGCATCTAAGGCAACGTAATGCTTTGCATTTTAAAGTTCTCCCGATCACCACCTAGCAGGCCAAGTTAAAAAAAATGCCATCGGCATAGATTTCTATACTCCCCGTTTCCTTATTAAAAAAAAAAAAATCACTCCATGAAATATTTATTACCACCTTTTAGGTAACAGCTTAAAAAAGATTAGTGCCCTGCTTAAAATCTGTCTGCACTGGCTAAGGAGGCAAATTGCATAAATTTGATAAAATCTGTCATGTAGAAGACATTGACAAATGCCTAAATTCCTGCAKATTTGATAACTGAAATCTGTCCTCTAACATTTTTCAGGCAACTGTGATTTTACTAATTTTACAGTACTCTGGTTARCATCCATCTGTCCCAAGCTCTTCTCCTTAATTTAGTTTTACATAGATGCTAATCTCCTAAGGTCCAAGGCCTTTACTTGAAAGGAGCTGTCTGAAAAATACAGTACACACAAGAAGTTTAAGGGATAAGATTAAAAAAAAAAAACCCAAAAAACAAAAAAACACAGTATTAAGAAACTTAACTCCTATTAAAATTAAGACATACAGTTACCCTTTTAAAGCTGAACCTATAGCTTGAAGTTCTGCTTCTTTCTTTCTTTATTCCCTAGTCCCAAAGGAAGAGAAACCCAAATACTAATATTTATACCTGATATTAAGCGTTTCCAGATTTTGAACCTGAGACGCAATATCTGTTACTGTCTCCCAAGATGATATCAGATTTTTTGATAGATTTATATGCCTGATATCTGAAATTTCACGTTAAGAAAAAGAAATGTATCTCAAATCTGAACTTCGTGTTTCAGAAATTAGAATTAGACAGAATGAACTAATAACGTCTGCTGTGTATTTTGGTAACATCACTATAACAAGCAGTATTTTTAATATGTAACTGACTATGTATTAACAACCTCTGATGCCTACAGAATATTTCAAATGTATTTTTATACAGTTTTCTATTCTACAGTCAAATAAAGAAAATCCCATTGCTGAGTACTTCTGAAGCTGCAGTCATAATAGCAACTTYGGACAATATTTCCATTTTTATTTGCCATCTGTATTCAAAAAAGTAGGTTTTTACTTTTTAACAAAGTAAACACTGAAATAAACTTCCAAATACAAAAACCAATTCTAAAAATATACTTTTGATAGGAGGATATCAATATAGTTCACCATTTCTTGAAGTGGGTAACTTGAAATGCTAAAATATGTACTTGTGGTATCACATAATACAGCACCTTCAAAAAAGGATACTAGCACACGTTCTTCTGATTTCCTCTTTCTGACCAGCATGGCTCACAGCACATTCACGCACTGAGATATCTACCAGTTGGTTCAGCTGGCTAAATGAGAAAGAACATTCTGTTATCTTATCTTCAAATAGAAATAAATACATTATATAAGTCCTTGGTTTTACAACTAAATAATATTCTTTTCACAAATATCATCTTTTATAGAATTAACATCACACAAACTGCTGCACTGTACTATCTCATCTACTTTCTGCCTTGATATTACTACCACAAAATCAGTCTGGATGAGCTAAAAAAAAAAAAAAAAAAAAAAAAAAACTCATCCAACACAATACAAACAAAACGCAGCTTAGAAATTCCAAGTTAATTGGATTTCCTGCAGCATTTTTTTTTAAAGAGGCTCTAAGTTATTTGGTCATTTTTTATGTCACTTAAAAAAAGATGCATTTTCAACTGCTTAGTACCTTCTAGGAGACAAAGCAAGAACATCTGCAGAATATCAGCTCAGCAAGGAAACTGCCACCTAYYGAACGCATCCTTCTCTCTGGTGCTGGAGATTATTATACTTGYAGCCTACACACATCATTACATTACTTCCTTCTCATGCCTTCATACATGAGCAAAAACATGATAAAAGAGCATGATGTGAACTGACTGAAAACTTCCTCAATAGCAGTATAGCAGCTTTTTKCCTTCCCTCTCTTGGTTATATACTTATTACTCATATGAGTAAACAAGAATAAGGAATATCATACAATATTTAAAAAACATTAGAACTCTTTATTTAAAAAGGACCACGATTGTGTAAAATTATCATGGTACTGACAATCATTAATCTCATTCAATCTTTYCCCAATATCATCAATTCTTACTTTACAAAATTAAGTTAAGAACTGTGAGCACTCAAATAAGGCATAATCCCTGTTCCTATCCATAAAACATGTAAATTATGAAGCCACGATACTAAGATTTCTCAAGTGTCTTCCACTACAGTGCAGTTCTGCTCAATTTTTAAGATAGGACAATATTACACACAAGATACCAGGCTAACTCAAGTTAAAGCCCTTCCTAACACTACCGCTTCCTCTCAGTAAAAATATAAATCAGTAGTATTAACAGAAGTTACATGGAAGCAACATTAAAAATGACACTGACATTTACACACATCAAAAGCTGTTAAAGAAGCAAAATCCTCATGTACCTGAAATAATTTAGAACATATTTAATGTCTTTAAAATTTGTCACTTACATGAAGCACTAGCAAGAAATGAAAAATACAAGCATGTAACAAAGTCGTTATATTTCAAATGCTACTTTATCATCTGAGTGAGACTTTCACTTTTAGGTAAGTTTTGGAGAGTGATAGTATCAAGTTAGCTGTAAAAAAAATCCTCTAACAAGCAACTAATATATTACTTCACCACRAAAACTTTCACAAGTCTAACTTACTTTTTCTCATGTATTAACTTTAATCAATTTGAATGTCTTCTTCCAATAAAAGGAATTCTAATGTTTGGAATCCAACACACTATTCCTTAAACTAGATTTACATTACGACAGGCAAAAGATAAGGACTTCAAAAACATTAATCAAGAAGAGTAGATAAGTATTTTATACTGTAGGCCCCTCCAAACTGTACAGAAAGACTAACTGACTGTGCGCTTGTGTGCCGATGAGTATTTAAAAACAGAAGCAAACTTAAAAATCCAAATTAAAAAGAAATATTGAAATAAAATGAATCATGAAAATATTAATGTGCAGTTGAAGGGGGCTATTAACAAAACACTGAGTATTATAAATGCAAGTTAGTTTAAAAGAAACCTGAAGGTAAAGTTATGATATACATGATTGAGGGATATGAGTCATCTTAACTCTGTGCTATCAGGATCTTCAGTTTACCATCCATTCACTGAAATCTCATGTGTAAGTCATATATCTGAATAGTCTGTAGTATTAAATCACCTGTCCTCCACCAATCTCAGTAACATATTTATCCACCAGTAGAAACTCCTCCTCTGTCCTGCAGTAATGCCATGTTAAAATAAAACAAATACTGACATAATTAGGTACTGCACTATTTGTAGACCCAAAGTTATTTGAATGCAGTTTGTGTGCATGATTTTGATTAACTTAATAAGAAATGTAAGACTAACTGTTATTCTCGTAACAAATTATTAGGGGCAAAAAGGCCCCTAGGTTAGGCATTTCACCTAATGCAGTCTAACTACAGGTTGCTGACAAAAGAGAAAAGCATCCTGTTCCCCCATATGCATTCTCCCAACATTTTCTAACCCAGCAACTGTATGGCTGCTAAGCAAGTTGGATAAATTCACTGATCCAATGGAAAACTAGCCCATCAAGGAAAGAATGGTTTTATACCAGGTCATCGAGCTCACTCAGCTCACCTTTCAGTTCTCTAAGACTGGGATCTATGTAAACAGCAGACACAGCCAAAGTGGCAAGCAAGGTTATCTCATTTTTGGGAGCAGCTCACAATCACATCAGATTAAATATTATGTGAAATCAGAATCTGTATCAGAATTCTTAAGTGATCTACTTCTTCAATAAATTTATCTATACATTCTTAAGGAAAACAATAATCCAATATCTACAGACTAATCACCCAAGACATTTGAGGACAACGTAACTTTCCTTTCCTTACATTTGAACTACTGCTTAACTAAACAATCACTAGCAGCATATCTGAGATTTTCAAATATTACACTTGCCTTTGTTGTTCTATAATAGAATCCATACCAACAAATTCCACAGTCTTCTTTCCAAATACTAATTCGCTCTCCTTCCCATGGTCGACATCTTGCTCATCACTCAATCCATACCGGTCCTTTATTGCAGTTAGAAAATCTACTCCAAAATTTGCCTTGTTTGGMCGGATAAAGGATCCTCCTCTAGGATGTCTAGGAAAGAACACCCAGGAAAATGAGAAACATGGAAAGTTACCATAAGACTGATTACTCTTAAAAGTACAAATTAATACTTTTTCAAAATACCATGAATTTAAGCAGTCAAAGGACAATTCCACAGGCTAATTTTAGACATCACTGTTCCTAGTCAATGAAACCAGATAAGAATTAAAAATATTGTTGATAATATTTGACCCAGTAAGTTGAAATTGTAAGTTGCCAGGAGAACMGAAGTGCCAGGTCTCCAAACACATTTACACATCAAAACTACCACTTCAGTGCACATTGTCAGAAATAATTGCTTAGGTATCTCCAAACTCATTAAGAGTTCAAATCTCCCAGAAAATTAGGATCCTACCTACAAATAGATACAAAGTTACCTAAACCGTAAGACAAAGTGGAGCCTTAGCTCAGCCTACGGCCTATAGAAATACCCAGAATACACATTCCCTCATGCTTCATTTGAATAATTCATTTGTAGTTCTAAGACAATGCAGCCTTGATCAACGCACCCATACAAATGGCRTATGATACAAGTTTTATTATTTGGAATTCTAATACTAACTCAACCAATTTCTAATTAAATATTARCTCAGTAACAACTTCAAAATTCAGCATTCAACAGAATTACCCAACTAATGTACTTTCTACACAGTCCTACAAAATTTCTTAGTCTTTCCTGAGCACAAAATCCTTACTGCTTGATAATCTGCTTTTACAACTTCTATCAAAGCTAGTAGGAAATACAGTATCTACGAAGAACCAACAAAGACAACCTGTGGGAATGGTATCACAAAACAGATAGAAGGATCAGCTGTAAAACAGCAGGAAGAAAATGCATAGTCATGATTACCTGCCTGCCTTCCAGCTGAGAAGAATATGGACTTTGATAGAAAAGTACCCAGGAAGAAGAAATCACCTATGTAAATAAAACTCCTCTTTTCATGTATGCAAACATCAAGTGGCTAATAAGCAAACTATAACATTAATCCTCAACTTCAAAGAATTCAAGATTCTCTCTCAGAAATACAGTAGCTAGAGACCTYGAATCCTATGGACCTGTTTACAAGTAGATGGAATAGCCTAGGCACGTATTCACATTTTATTAAAAAATCTAGTACTGGCAATTGCCTGTRCCAGTTTCATTCATTAACATTCCAAATAGTCAAATAAGTACTCTCATATCCTAGAGAAGAATCTGGATAGAAGCAAGGTATTTACTTTAAAACTATTTTCAGTCTGGTTTTCTAATGAATAGGTTTAGAGTACAATGGTGACAAAACATACAGACAGGCATGCACTTAAAGAATGCAAATCCAATATATACATTCATATTCAACACAATTTCAATGCTCTACATTTTTAATCCAGTAATCTCTTAAGTATTTCCTTAATGTTCTTTATAGTTTGTAAACATTTGGTTATATTACCCTTCTTCAAAAGTAAATATTATGTGACTTTCTTAACATCACTTCCTAAAACAATAAATCACATTTTCACCATCTTAACATCTCTTACATACAAAATACATCACTTCTACTTTTGCATTAAGTCAAATAGCTTTGTAAATAGCAGATAGCGCAGGTTGCTACCTGGGCTCTGAAAACTGCATATAATAATCCTTGCACTCTTGTCAAACTGTAACTCATCCTGCCTCCTGCTACATATTTATTTTGAAATCTGTTGTCCTTCTTCCCATCACCTCAATTCCCCCACTGTCATCTCCATCACTCTATACTCAACAATTCCTATGTTTCTTCTTTTCTTCTCCCCAGTCCTCTCATCAACCTGGAGATCTCATCTGTATCCCCCTCTTCATGCCATTTATACTCRACATAGCCAAGTCCTCTAAATTGCTCCATCACCACACCCATTCCTAAACTCATTTCTATTCTCGGTCATCGTTTAGAATCACACGTCCTTTCTCTCATTGTCTTTGGAAAAGCTGGTTCTATTCCCACAAAAAAAAAAAAGTGCAAAGAAAACTAGCTACCTTGTTCCTTGCTTTCTCTGATACTCGAGTCTTTTGAAGCCACAGAAAAACTGTGAAGCATTTTTCTCACAAGACCCTCTTTACTTTTTTACCATAGCAAGATCATAGTGTTTCTCTTCCTTGTTCTTACCACTTCCAAGCACTCTCTCCCCATCAGTGCTGTGTAAGCTATTGTATGCTCAAATCTATTACAGAGCCTAAGTTTCTTTTTCAGTTGCATTCTATTAATTCAATCTCCTTTTTTGCAGAAAAGGACAAAAAAGGAGACAATGCAATAGGAACCTATTTTCAGCAAAATGATCAAGCGTTCAAGGAGAGAGACTGCTTACCTATAACTAGCTTCCCTCAAGATGCACTGCCTGTACTAACTCTCATACTATGAAAAATAAGCCATACAAGCTACATACATTTTACAGTATTGTTACCTAGACAGTACTTATTCACAGCTATATAAGCAATAAAAATGCCCTTTCTCTGTGTGTTACACATCTAAGCACAAGTTAATGCTCAAATACAAGTCCCTCCTTTTTGTTATCCCCAAATTCTCCAAAAACATTAAGGAAAAAAGTAGGAGAACAATTTGTGAATGTAAATTACATACTTAAGGAACACAGTTAACAGTATCTAACCTTTATTCCTCCTTCAAAAGCTTGTCTGTAATGTACACTCAGAGTCCAAGCACTGCTCAAAATGTTCCTTACTTATTGAACAGTCCGGGATCCTCAGCTGAGTACAAATCAATCAAAAATGCATTCTGAAAAGAATAATCTTGCTAAAAACTTAGAAGTAAAAACATAACTAGCCTAGTATTTGGTGAACTCTAAGCTGGAGAAATTCAGGCTACAAGGAGATCACTGGTGCAGCTCAGGTTGCTATGCAGTGCATTTTATTTTGTCACAAATAGTCCCATACTTCTGGTTTCATACAACTCTCAACAACAGTAATCAACAGTAATCATTAACTCAGCAAGGAGCCTTCTTCAGTGTAAAAATAACCTGCCTAAAATCTAGGGTAAATCCTACAGAACGCTGCATAGAGTTTAGTGGAAGGACATCTGCCACAAGGACTCGATTCCTGTTGCTTTTCTCATCAAAAGACGAATAAGGGAACAAAGAAAGCTCCTTCCTTACAGAAGATAAAAATCAAACAAAAAAACCCCCAAACCCCACACATTTGGAGTTGAGCTTTAGCTCTTAACGTTCTGACAGATGGAAGCCTTTTTTGAAAAATGTCTCTAATGAGCAGAAAACAGATGTGGCAATCACGTGGACCTCAAGTAGGAGACAAGGGAAAGTGGACAAGCAAGCTCCAGAAGACAATGTGGAACAAGACAGTAGACATGAGGACTACCAATCGACCTGACTCAGGCTAAGCACATGGACTTTGCTCTGCTGAATATGAAAGGTCCTAGAGCTAAGACCATACTGAGAAGATGCACCCTAATTTCCTTAAGCAGGAAATCTGGAATAAGCCCAACTAGGTCTGACAACCATCTGGCTCTGGTTAGCAGTGACACTTCTTACTGACTTTTAAAATAGAGAGGTTGACCATAATCCCAGAAATCAGCTTGCATGACACTTTCCATTTGTGATTCAGTAGCCTGAAGCAATATAGCATATCTGCTAGCAAGCTCAGGGGCCTAGAAAGATACTCACTGAAATTCAGATTAACTATCAGTTTGCACTGGTTAACTATTTCCCAGAATAAAGGTGAAATTTGACATCACCTTTTTGCTAATGAAAAACAAAGTGATGGTATTACTCACCATTATGAGTAAGCAATGGCTCTTCATACACTAGTGGAATATCACACACGCACACTTCTCAGTACCTGAGGTAACATACACATTTGTATATAAGCTGCGCTCTAACGATTATACACTTGAGCTGTTTGACTGCAGAAGCTGCTCAGCCAAGCAAAGAGGTCTCATCACTATCAGACAGGATAGTAAAGGAACACGGAAGGGCTTCTTTGCTCAGTGCTTGCCTTTGCACTAATTACCCCAACGCTCGTTATGGCTGGCGGCATACACACTGCAAAGCTCACAGTGTGCATCAATCATAGCTATTTGCATCCATGTATGCCTTGCCTGTGCAGACACTACACAGATCTTTCCCTTTAAGAGGAACATCCTAAATGGACTAGACTTCTTTTAAAAGAATCTACACTGCAGCAAAGAGAATTTATTTCAGAATAGAGGCTGTAGTAACCTTGGCATCAGATAAAGATTGTAAAGTGATATGATAACACCAAATGGCTACTGTATATCAAATTCCTGACTAACTGTACAGCAGAAGCTTTGTAAACATGAACAAATAATTACACTTCTTGCAGGTTTACCTGAGTCAAACAAACAAAAGCTGTGTTCTTAGCTCAATCTGAGCCTTCAGGAAAGGAAGGAAGAAAGAAAGGAGAGATAACATTTACAGTTTCAGATACTCATCTTAAGGTTCTCCTGGACATGGTACAATAGTTGCTAGAGCCAATAGTTTTGTTTCAACACTCTTCTATTGACAGAGCGGACATCTCAGAGTGAGTACATCAAGACATAGTGAAACAATCAAAACTTCCTATCTGAGATCTTCTGAGGCTAGAAGAAATCTTGGGAATACATTCTCCCCTTGTCAGAGAGAAACAACTTCTTTTCCTTAGATACTAAAACAAGACTGACATTTTACGGTATTTGAAGAGTTTGTGCTCTAAGTAGATATTCTTGGAAATTAATCTATCATTTTGAAGGAGAGATGATTTAATTTAACATAAACAGATCTTCTCTTAGGCAGGAACATAAATTTCATGCAAACAGCAACATCTGATGGTCACAACTGTTGCCTGTAAATTCAAAAACATGTTCCTACACAATTTATGAATTTCACTGGAGGAGAAAAAAAAACTGAAAACATATAATGCCTTAAAAAGGCATTTCAGGAACATAAAAATTATACAAGAGTCAAAGTTCCCACCAGAAGAGGACTGAATAATACAAAGCAAAAAACCCAAGAGCTTACAAAAAACCAAGCAGTAGTTGCAATTCTGCCACACTGAACACATCACAGAATCAAGTTTGACAACTGCTACATTTTCCCCTCTCTTCTCTGGCTTGCTCTGTAAAGTTAACTCTGGCAACACAGATGGTAATTTAATAAGTTTGATACTTCTTGTAACAATATCTGATGAAAATCAAATCATGATTCTTCTGGAAAGGGAYTAGGGAAGAATAAAACTACTTTTTAGCAGGAGAGAACGTGTCCTTTCCATTTTGGAATCAGAGTAATTTAAATGTATAACACTACAAAAAGTTACMCCCATTTTATGAGAAGTGAGACAAGCAAAGAAGCATGTCGTCTAGTGCAAGAGAAATTCAAAAGTCTTCCTCAGCAAAACAGTCTAGATTAAAATAGCTGATAAAATAGGAATGTAATGGTAAACATTGTGTGTGAAAGGAATAGCAAACATCCTCTCAGAATTTGTCATAAAAAAGGGATAAGGCTAAAGAGGAAGGTGACATTCTGCTAGCAGTAACCTGGGAATTACCAAAAGACTTTTGACAAAAAAATGAGTCAGCTTGAGAAGGARTATAAAAGAAATATGAACAACCGTAACAGTGTATCAGAAAAAGGGTAGTAGAGCAGCAGTCAAAACTCAGTTTAATGCTGCCAAAAGTCGTCTTGCCTTACAATTGCTGCTTACGCTGGACAGAGCTGCCTCCCCATCAGGTGCCACATGCAACCTGCACCCAAGCAGGTGATGGACAGTGTGGGGAGCACCCATACCTCAGTGTGCATGAGGACCACACGAGCTGCATTCTACCATCACGAGCATTAGTAGATTGCAGGAGGCAACAGAGGTGTCCGAACAGCTGGAGCACCTACATCTCCCACAGGAGGTATCTGTAAATAATGGACCCGCACTCCCAAGGGAAAAGACACGTGCTTGTACCCACATTTTCTGAGGAGGGAGAGGACACTGTCAGGATGGGCCACACGTACAAGTGTGCAAATATATGTGTGGGAAGAGAACACTTGGGGATAGATTACAAAAGTATGCATACAAATGTGTAGGTATGTACTAGTATCTTGTAGATATCTAGTGCTATAATTGTGTTGCTGATATTAATACTGAATACATACTTCACTGGTTGCTAGTTAACTACATGTCATTAATAAATAGATAAATGGCTTAAACTCTGCTTTGATTTAACTCTCAGAAATGGGGCACTTTTCTCTGTAACAATCTATATGCCTAAACATGATCTTTAAGCATTTCATATACAGTTTTGTTTCCCTTAAATTTCTACATAGTTGTAGAACACTTGCTTTAAATCCTAGAAGATGAAGTTACATTTCCTGAAGGAAATGTACCTACCACTATGAGATTTTTTCAGATCTACCCTATAGGGACAGGCCATGTTGTTTTAAAACAAATACACATGTTGATTTAATATCTTTTTCATCTTTTAACTTAGAAAGAAATTTTACAATACAACAAGATCTTTCTATTTATTTTGCAAGCATACTTGTGTTTCAAAAGCTGTAGATGAATGTTACCACTATGCTAAGGCTTTATTACTCACTTCTCATTTCTCTTGAAGCCCTGCAGAACACAGGTAATTCTATTACATGACACACTACTGAAATTTGACAGCAAAAAGTAATAGCTTCCTCAGAGTTGTTAGGAAGCAAGACTATTAGCAGGAAAAAAAATTCACAAAAAATGCCACTAGAGTGTGCATTGTAATTTTTAACAAATCCAAGTTTGATTAACACACTTAGGTCAGCATATTTTGAAGAAGTGCTTACTGTTTGTCGGTTCCTATATTCTTAATATGTTGAATTAGTATCACGTAACATAAGGACATAAAATAATCATATCGCCATGAATCACACAAATTTAGACCATCTTTACACAAAACTTAAGACAACCATACATAGCTGTAAGCAGACCTGCTGATTTATCCAAACAAGGATGTAGTATGTATACTCTTAAATTTGGTTTTATTTTCCTCTTATGAGCTCATTTTGAAAAATGTCATTGTGTAAAAGATTTTTAGAAGAATCCTTTTCAAATTGCCTTAAAAAAATATGAAGATAAATCTGTATCCTTTTATTGCATTTCTTTACAGTGCAAACTATTCTACTATTTCAGCTGCTTCTGCTTACTAGAATTCATGAAAGTAAAGATGTAGGTTTTTACTACAGATAAGGTTTGGGGAAAAAATACAGTTTTAGTCAGTCTTCTAACCAAACAGTAATAATAAATAGATGACACTTGGGTTTTTAATTGGTAGATGAACTACAAATCAGTCTGCACACAGAAGGTTATGGCTGTGAGTCATGTTTAATAGCTAGAACTATTGTTTATTTCTTTAGTCTCCAGAAAGACTTTCTCTAATTGGAACAGAGTACAAAGAACAGATATTGTAAGGATAACACACTTAAAGATGACTATATTTAAAATTGTTATGAATATAAGCAGCTTCATTCAAAAGAGTTACTTTTATGACAAGAATTGAGATCATTCTCTGAGGTCTTATTTCCAGGAAYGACAGTAATGGTTGCTAGAAAAGCAAAAACTATATATGCATATATACAAATACTRTACTCACACAAAGGTAAATCACTCTTCAGTTTCTGAAATACCTATACAGCTTGCTTAATTGTTTCTTCTGTCTACAGAGCTTGTGAACAGCCAGTCCATTATTTTTGTTATTTCTTCTGCAGCAGAATATAACTAGTGTTAGCTTGGGAACTGTTTCAATTGAATTCAAAGCATTTAAGACAACTTCTGCTAATAAACTCAAGAGATATAGTTGTTTTAGGACTATAAATTTGAGTTCTTTAGTTAAGAAGAATCCAGCAGCACTGAATTTCCTTTCTTTCATTAAGGACATCCTCATTTTTCTTAAGCCTTATTTTATTATCATTAGATACAAGGCAAAAATATATCAAGCCCTCAAAGATATCTTTCTTTGTTGTTTTCTGAAGAACAGGCTTTGTTTTAATCACCTCATTTCCTAATAATGAAGCCTCCAGGGCTCCCACCACACACACAAATGCAAAATTTAAGAAGATATAAACCAAGAATTCTGATTTGCACTATCAGAATAATCTACCCCACCAATTTACGCCTGTTTGGCTAAGGGTAAGAGATAATATTCCCAGAAAAGATTTCAAATAGTTATTAAACTGGCAAATTTTTCTGTTTATTCAGTCGGAGACCAAACAGCTTTACATGCTCTTCAACAAGCCTTGAACTACTAGTAGTTCTTCATACAAATACATTAGTCGTCTTCACTACCTCTGGGCACTCCATTAGACTCCAGAAGATCTTTTGGCACATAAAAGATTAGACTTGCTTTCTCCACAATGCACAAATGCTTATTTTATCTCAGCTTTTTTCTTTTCTTTTTTTTTTCCCTCCTCTTATACAACCTTTTGCAGCAACAGTTCTTGGTCCCTTCCATATCAAATTCCTACATTCCAATAGGAGAAAGCAATAAGACTTATTGATTCATCTGCTCACAGAAATGGGAACGATCACAATTCCCACTGAAAACATGCTTAAGATTTAAGCCAAGGCTACACATTATCCTTGTAGAGAGAGAGAGAGAGCAAAGTACTTCAAGTGCACARCTTTATTTTCTAAAATAAAAATAAGATATTATCACTCTCCATTTTTTCTTTCAGAAGAAATTCTCACAATGAATTTTCTCTGTTGAATCATCCACTGAGAGTAAAAAAGAGAATGCATACAAAGACACCACCTCTGACTCAGAAAAATCCCTGGACCATTACTAGACAGAGACAGTGAAACTCTGGAGAACTATCATTAAACACTTCTTCTGTTCTTTCACTCTTCTCCAGACATCTGCTATTAGCACACATCAGAGACAGAAAACTAAGCAAAACAAGTCTATTGGACCGACTTGGTATATCTATTCTTATATGACATTCCTTTGCATGACATTTGGGGGGGTGAGACGATTCTGCTACTCTCATCAAGGGATTTCTTCCCCCTCCTCTTTTTTTCTTTTCTTTT
>NW_028186568.1:829848-836954 GCF_003343005.1 Rhea americana
AAAAAAAAAAAAAAAGAAAAGAAAAAAGAAAAAACACAGCTGCACTGTATTTTGTGTGTATTAAATGCAAAGTGAACATACTTAGTTCCTCAGTGATACAAATATTCAGACAGTTATCAGGAACTTGATGCTTTCCCTTAGCAAGATGCATGCAAGTTATCTTAAGTCCAAATCTTAGCTATATTTAAGACAGCTAATAAGGACAAGTACTTCATCTCAGAATTAAACAGGAAAGTCAGCAGGACACACTGTATTCCTCACTAAAGTAGGAGGTCTAAATCTACTAAAGTAGCAGAGTGATGCTGAGGCTAGCAACATCAAAAAGTCATATTTATTACAAGTGGTGTTTTCAGAGGTATGTATTTTCTAAGTATTCACCACATTCCAATCCTTGTATCTGGACTAATAAGAATTTAACAGCCTTTCTAGTGTAGACAGTCCACGGCTAAGATTCCTCTCTTTACATATCAGCCAACTGATAACAAAAAATTTTGCTCTAAAAGCTGTGGTCACCTTTGCTACTACACAGGACATATCAACACTGGGAATCGACTCACCTGCACTTGAAATACTGTGTTCCTTCATAGGTACCATTATGTTTCCCTCTCTGAGGATCATCCCATTCCACTCCAAGCCAAATTCCTGAAAAATATAGTAGATATATTCAGAGTTCTGGCATCACTGCCGTAGAACCAGTGGTTGGAAGGACCTCTGAAGATCCTACTCTACCTCAAAGCAGGGAATTATCCTCAGGTACTACATCAGGTCATGTAAGTCTTTGATGAAAGCTGGAAAATCTCCAAGGACTGAAATTTCACCACCTCTCTGGACAGCCTATTCCAAAAACACGTTATTTTTGTAGTGAGAAAGTTTTTCCTGATTTCCAATCTGAATCTTCTAAGTCACAATTTATTGCTACTACCCCTTGTTACATAATCTAGGCATAGCAAGAAGAATTGGCTCTGCTATCTTTGTAACCATTCTTCAAACAGTTGTAGGCAAATTGCCATTCAGCCTCCTCTGTACCATACTACACAAGCCCAAATCCCTCAACCACCTTCACAGGACACATGGTCTACGCCCTTGACTACCTTGGTAATGTTGTAATGAAGTACAGCCTCACTAGCATCAAGTGGGGGACAGCAGCTTCCCTTGATTTGCTGGCCATGTTTCTCCAAAGCTATCCCAGTAAAATGCATGTCTTATTTGTAAGAAGAGCTTACTATTGCTTCACATTCATCATGGAATCCACCTTAATTCCCAAGTCCTTTACAGCAAACCCTGGGGGTTACTGCTGCTTCCTAGTTTGTACTAATATATGGGGTTGTTTTGCTCTAGTATGGAAATTCATATTACTTCTTTAATTTCGTAAGTCCCAGTCCTAAAGTTCATACAAGCCCCTTCGAATCGCCATTCTGCCAGTTGTTACATCAGTCAGTCTCCCTACTATATAATGCCATTGGAAAGTCTGCTGAGGATGAACTTGTGTCATTCTCTGAGACACTGATGGATAGACTGAACAATACAGACCCCCATATTATTTCTAGAATACTTGCATGTTACCAGATATCAGCCAAGTCACTGATCACCACTTTTCAGCTCTGCAGTCCTGCTGTTTTTCAACCTCAATCTATTCATCTACCTCATATTTCCCTAGCTTCCAAACAAGCTTCTTATTAAARACTACGTAAAAAGTCTCATTGAAGTCAAGGTATATTATATCCACCATTCTCTCTTTGTCCGCATTCCCAGTTATACCATTACGGAAGACAGTCTGGTTAGCCAAGGATGACTTGCCCTTACTGACAAGCATCGAGTATTCCCAGTTATCATCTCGTCTTTCATGTGCTTGSAAATGGATTCTAAGTTGATAAATTCCACGATCCTTCCAGGGACTGAGGTGAGGCTGATGAGCCTAGAGTTCCCCCAGCTCTCCTTCTTGCCCCTTCCAGAGCTGAGCACAATGCTGGCCTCCTTCGAAGCACCAGGGATTCTCCTCCCTATCCCYTGTCACTACAGGGTTTCAAAGGTGACATATAGTGCCCTCCCAGTCAGACTAGTCACTCTGGGGTGACTCTTCTTTGGCCCCATGCACTTGAATATGTTATCAAGTAAGTTCCTAGCCTGCTGTTCTGTCACTGCTGCCTGCCTTTTTCCTTTCCAAACTGTGCCAGTCAGGGAACGGACTGTTCATAAAGACCAATGAATAAATGAAGGCAGTAAGATTTTTCTATTGCAATAGAACACAACCAGTTCAGATCAAAAACTCCTTTCACAATCCTTTTGCCAGTCTTGACTTAAAAATAGAACAAAAAACAAAGCAAAAAAAAAAAAAAAAAGGTCTCCCAAAGCCCCACCCCACAACTCTTGAGTTAGAAGTTTCCAGTATTTACTCAAGATCAATAAGGTAAAAAAAATCATGAATTACCACCTTCTACTTGTCTTTTTTTTCAATGGACAATGTTAACATATGAGCATAAGAGCTACAGAAAAGCCTCACAGAAGACTGGTTTCTAAAAACGAGTGGAAGGCAAAAGAACTAAATGGTACTAAGTCATATAGAAAGGCAGAGAGAGACTGTGTCTTTTCCCCAAAGACCTTAACAATAAACCGGTGACCAACACCAATGAACAGAGCCAGTGTTAGGAAAACAAAATGAAACAAAAAACTCACGGTGATTTGAACCACTGAGTTAGTTAGAAAGTCTTTGGCCTCGAGAAGGTTTCTTTCTAAGCCAAGATAATTATTGTCTCATAAGCACGCTCAAAATCACCACAGCAATGTTAAGAGATGCACTGAGCCCAGGAAATTACATAATTCAATCATCCTTATTGCAAAACACACAACAAGGCTCTAGCAAAGCCTTAGTTTATTGTTTGTGTAAATCTACATAACATCAAGGAAACTGCAATGTTAATGCCTACATAAATATCTATTAGCTCATGCTCAGCAATAGTTTTGGTCTTCACCCTTCGGCGTTCCCTGGCTAGCTCATCCAATAAAAGTTGTTATGAATATTGTACAAGAGGTTAGCAAGCTTTTCCAAGGGCTCTCTTTGTTATAATGTTATTACACAGGCTGCACAAACAGCATTTCTTCACACATCAACATGTGTTARAATAGAAGGGGCACTTTGTACACCTTACATGGAATTAAAAACGGAAAAAAAACAAGAAATATTTTCTTAAAACACTGAGGCTATCCATTATTGCTGGCATCCCACCTCCCTCCTTAAACACCCATTGAACTCACTAGAATTTAAAAATCGACACTCGGTGTGTTATTARATTTACCTGCTGTAGGAGGAACACTGCCAACATACTGCACAGTTGCGTATTCTGTGCCACACAAGATTCGTCGACCCAGCGCATCCGAAGGCACCCAGGCAGTCATCGTGGGAAAACCGGAGTCTGGGGTACTCAAGGACCTGCCGGGACAGAAGCAACATTCTTGACAGATACAAACCAGTGCTTTCGTGAACGGGCCACCTCGCTTTGCTTTTTTCCTGCCCAGCAGCACTCTGAACCACAATAAGGTTTCTCCTCCCAGCCTTACTCCTTGTAGCCTGGCAAAGGTAAACGCTCTTGCACCCCCTCGGCGCTCCTACAAACGCTGCAGGAGCGACCCTTACTCCTGAACAGGCTCTTTCAGTTTTGCCTGGATGAGCTCTCCTTCACGGCTCCGGCAAGCACCCTCCGCAGCGGCCGCTCTCGGGCCCCCCTCCAGCGCCCCGAGGCCCCCGCCCAGCCCAACACAGGGGCCGCAGCACGCAGAGCGGCGCCTGCGGGCGGGGCACCTCTGCCTCCTTCCCGGGCGCGGCCGTTACGGCGCGGCCGTTGAGGTGACGCATCCGGTCCGGGGGCGACGCAGAACCAAGCAGCCGCGAGTAGCCAAAACGCCGGGCGTGGCGGTCCCGGGCGGCTGCTGGGAGCCACGGGCCAGCGCCGCGCGCCGCCTCGCCCGAACGCCGGTCCGGTCCGGTCCGGTCCGGCCCCCAGCCTCCCGCCCGCCCCCTCCTTACCGGCGCGGAGCCGTCCCGCCGCTCCCTGCGCCCAGCCGGCCCCGCCAGCCCTCTTTCCGCCAGCGGAGGCCAGTAGGTTCCTCCCGGCCTCGCATCGCCCCGCCCCTTCCCGCCTGCCGCGCGCTTCCATTGGCCCCGAGCGCTCAGAGCTCGGCCGCTATTGGTCTCTCCCCCTGCCCGAGCCTGTTCAGTAGGCTCATTCTCGGGCAATAGACACAGGGCTTCGGCGCCGCAGAGCTTTCTGGGTAATGTAGTTCATCAAGGCTAGAGTGCTGGTCTGCGGACTAYATCTCCCAGCATGCCGCAGGGCGAGGTGGTGGGAAAAGAGCCTTCGGTGCTCTGATTGGGCAAACGCACCCTACAGCCGTTGTGGCGGTTAGAGGAATCCCCGRCAGGAGGGGCAGGGGTGGGGACACGGCCCCGTCCTGCCACCGGCGGGGAGGGGCTGCGGGTTGCTGCGGCCTGTCGGGCTCCGCCCGGGGCGGGAGAAGGGAAGCGAGAAGGGGCCGAGGCATCGGCCAGGAGAAGCGGGCGAGGCGCCATCTCGCCGTGCCCCGAGGGTTCGGTCTGCCTGGGGAGAAGCGTCGGGGGTGTAATGTAATCCGTGGGGTAGATARTTGTTCCCGCTTCCTGGTGCGGCCCGGGGACACAGCCAACGTGTGAAATCCACCGCTTTAGTTTTGGGGTGAAATACCTGCCAGTAGAGCAGGAGCAGACASGTCCAGCAGCAACTACTCCGAGTAACTTGTGATGATTAAAAAAAAAAATGCATTTTTGTATGCAAGTGCAAGATCCATGCAGAACAAGAGAGCACAGTTAAAGGGTGGGATGCCCTCCTGGGAGACTGTTACTCCAAGAAAAGTCTTACTGAGACAACAGCAAGTTCTCATAGTGTAGCCATCTGGCCAGAGGAACTAGTAATAGAGAGGAATTATAATTCCTTATATGAAACCAAGCCTTCTACATATTACCTCAGTATTTCCTCACTGTTACATCTGCTTCTGCATTCAATTTCAGTGTCCACTCTTCTGAGAAAAATCACTTAATTGGAAAAAGATTGAGAAAAGCCGTAACAATTAAAAACACTAAATCAAAGTGTCCAATATGTGCAACTAACAACAAAATTGAAAAACTTGAGTGTATTCTTAAGTAGCAATTCCTGGGGAACACAAAGTTGATAAGAGCTCTTCAGTATCACAGAGAAAGATATGACAGATTAAATAGCTGAAACTATGATCAGTATAAGAATAAAAATTGCCCCTTGCTGTGATTTGGAACAACTTCTCAAAGGTTTTCTGCTAGCAATATGCCAAGTGGGCATCTTCCTATGATTTAGAAACACATTGACTGTTATCAGAAGAACAGTGATCCTGAATGGCATTAATACTTTTTACCTACCTGTGAAGCCTTGAAGGGACATCATTTCAGTAGGCCCCCTCCCCCCCCCCCCCACACACAGGATGTCACATACATCCAAGTATTTGATACTTCCACACAGTTCTGTAGCTATTCCTCCAAAGTCTGACATTTTCTATATTTGTTTCTGATATACTTAATATTTTGAAGCCTTGTGAAGACTTAATTCCAACAATATAGATAACAAATACTGAATCAGTCATGGCAGTAACTAATTAAGCAGCTAGTGTTGTTTCTTTTACCTTTTAWTAAAATTGTGTATTCGAGCAGATAGCATATTAGTATTCTTTGCTATGATTCTTTGATCTTTTCCTTGATAGCAATATGCTCAAATCAAAGTTCTTTGGCACTCGATGATTTGCATCTTCAGCAACAGGTTTTGAGGGTGTGCTTTCCTGTACCCAGCTGCTCTGCAAAGGGGCATTGCTGYCCTACACCCCTGCCCATGCTCTTCCTCCTTTTCCCCTTAATGGGATTTAGTTAAAAGGCATCTGCAAGGTGAGACAATTCAGCAAACTAATTAAATGTGAAGAAAAAAAAAAAACAACTGGGAAGGAGCAGGGAAGAATAGTTTTCTGTCAGATCAACTTACTGAACTGAGAGACTAAGACTCAATGCTAGATCCACTCAGGAATACACAGCAAGGGGAAAGGAGAGGAAGACAGCCCCTTTCAGTGGCAGCCCACAGATACCTAGATTAGATGCACCTTGATATTTCATTTGAAGGATTTGGTATTATAGGATAGTTTTATATATATCACCATGTTAGCTTTTAATACAAAGATAATTGGCCTAGCACAAGAGAAATGACATTGTGAAGTGCAGTACACTACCCAATAACAAAAGTAAAGGTGTAAGATAAGGCTGCTACCAAAAACCTACACTCCTAATTATGCATCGTGCTTTTTAAACATTCCAGCATGAAGATTTGAAAACACAGTTCTGAATATAATGCAACAATGTTACAACATACAGAGAAGTCGGGCAAGGTATAATGGCATTGCAGGACCAAGGTACCAAGGCCACTCTCAGGAGTGAACAATAACTGTTTGGCATTGGTGTACTTTCTTCAGTGTTTGGTTTACAGACATTTACAGAATATGGTCATAAGTATACTACAGACTGGATCCTAAAGATGAAGATCAAATCATGATTGAGTTATCTAGTGGCCAGAAGAACAGCTGTTCCATTTCCCCTAGTCCCTGTCCTGGCACTACCGCCTTGCCACTCCTTGTGCCAGGTCTAGCACTCACCTGAGCTTGAGGGAGCTGGTTTGGCTCACCATAGGCACACAGGACAGTTCAGAGAAGCAGCAGGAGTGCTCAGCTGGACCATTTCTTTCACAGGCAAGAAGCTGTAGTATCATCTTACTGAATTGTAATCTGTGAAAAGCTGAATGCCTGTAATTCAGGTGGAGGGATGCTCAAAATGTTGAATGCTCCTTTAAAATGAAAATTATATATTCTGCCACTCATATGCCTTGGTGCTCTGTCTGCACTATCACTTGACTGGAATCAAAAATAAATGCCCTGTTTCAGTTTAGTAGACAAAACAACAACAAAAGAATATTAGCTAAAGACTATCTACCAGGAGAACAACATTCTGCTTCTTCCTTACTAGCTTCCTGGTATTGTTTTTTTTTTTTTTTTTTTTTTTTTTTTTTTTTTTT
>NW_028186568.1:836959-866505 GCF_003343005.1 Rhea americana
TATCAAGAGAACTTACAATGAATATTCAGGTCATTATTTTGGGATAAACCAAATGCAGATCACAAATTTTCATATGCAGAACCAGTTTTCAGCTGTTAACTTCTAAATATATGATCCATTCAAAGTTATGCAAACAGTAATAAGCATAAATATATTGTCCTTTTGGGTAGAAGACAATGAGTAAATTCAAGATGTTTGAACCTTTACCTGAAAGTCTTCCTTTGCTAAAGGTAGTACGTTTTGTTAGACCAACTAATACCTTCAGAAAAAAAGAAAAAAAATGCATACAAGTCCTCCTTCCACATCTGTGGCAGCATTGGTACCTAATCTGGGTTTGACTACMTGTGAATCTCCCACAGAGGACACCCTGGGAATTGTGTTCCAGCTTTGAGTTCTGAATATGGAAGCTACATAGATGATGGTACAAGTATTACAGCAAGAGCAATGGCAATAATTGCTCTCCCTTTCATACTCACTCACTATCCTTAAGTACAAAACAAAGCACATGCTAATGAAGATACCTTCTCTGACAGAAAGGGACTTGAGTGAATTTTTCAACTGAAGCTGTAATTGTAGTCAGTCAGTTTTCATTTGGCTTTTCTTTGGGTTTTTACTTACATTAAGAGTTTTGACCTTAAAAAAAAATGCAAACCAAAACATCCTTAAGCCAAAATCTTTAGTAAAAATTACTTTTCACATGCACACGAATACATCACTCTTCTGTCTTGTGCTCGGAAGCTACATGTCAACTCTAGTAACAGTCCAAAGTCCCCATAATCACAGCATAGTAAATGTTTCTGTAAAGGGAATTTTCCCTGTGCTTTATTTTTTTCCTCTGCCCCCCCCCAACTTTTCTCTTGATGTTCCTAGTACGCTTCCAACTCTAATTCCAACACTGTGGTACTTCATTAACTTCACTATTAATTGTTCCGAAAAAAAACAGTCGCTATGGTTTTACTGATCATTATGACATTGGCAGGCTGTTTTCTTAAGTCAAATTTATCTGGAACAATACTCAGTATGCTAAGCATTAACTGGCCAGAAGGGAGGAGTGAGTGATGTTCCATTTTGTTTCCTTTCAGGAAAGCTGTTGAAAACAAGAAAATCTTTTCTGTCTTTCTGACCTTAGAAAGATGTTTGATGATTCAACTAGTCTTAAATCCTACATGCATGTTGTCCACACATATTTAGTGTTATTTCCAGCATCATCTTAGAAATACAACTTATTGTTTATTCTTAATTTGAATTTATTCTGTTTAGCACTGTAATCAACAAATAGCTTTAATTCATCCCACAAACCTGGTTTTATTTGACTAAACAGGACAATCCAAATGCCAGTAAATCTAAACCTGTTCAGCATTTCAGCTAAATAGTTTGTTAAAGCTACAGCGAGACTATGTGCAAGTTATTTCCATGTTCAGAGAAAGTCTGACAAATGTTTTGCATGTATTAGCCCTGCCATTATGTGAAATTGCTTTTAAAGCACTTCCTGTTCCTTGCAAATATTCTTTTATTGCAAATATTTCCCCCCTATTAATTTGTTCACATGGCTTGTGTCAGATTGACTTTTAATAGCTTAAGTCAGTGCAAACTTGTTACACCTCCCTTAATTAACAAAGTTCATTGCAATATAACATATGCTAAATTACAAGACAACAATTCCAGTTTGTGTATTCAAAACAGTAGAAACCAAAAATTTGTTTGCCATCTTCCCTTTTCTACAGACTTCAGTAATTACTGAATGGTTAAGTAACTTATTTCATATATTCCAGAAGTGAGAACTGAAACATTATGGAGAGTGAAAAGTCTGTGATCCCTAAAACATGCAGCTGCTTACTGAYGGCATAAAATAGGATTCATATACCAACAGATCAGAGAATTTTCACTGTTTGAAGTTCAACAGTAGAAAAAACTAACTAGGATCTCTCTATATTCAGAGAGTTCTCCATACAAATTCACGTGAAGTTTTGCAGCACTCTTCCTGAAAATATAATTTTTGGCCTTCTAGAGCTATTGCCCGTGGTTCTTTATGCTGCAGTAAACAGAAGTGCTCAGGAAACACATTTCCAGTGAGTTAAAGGAGAATTTATTTCTTCGGTAGGCACACGGGCAAGAAACACTTTCAGAATTCAATGTAGTTTAACTTGCAACTTTGCTACGTATCTTGCAGGTTGTAGGCAAAAGTGTGAAACATGAAAGTGGATTCATGAATCAACTATCAGTGACAAGTATGAATCTGCACATGATATTAAAGGAAAATATGTAAGAGCTTAGGTAGACTCTGTAGTACAARAAGTGCCCAAATGAATATCCATGTGCAAATTTCTTATTTTTCAGCTATAACTCTGACAATCTGACAATAAAGTCAAGTCAGCATCAAAACAATGATTTGTTTCAATTTTGGCCCCTCCTCACAACATTGCCTCCTAAATCATTTAAAACTCTTCTGAAGCAAGTTGTTTTTTTASGACTCTGAAGGTGAACACTGGTTCACTCAGTTCACACTGGAAGTTCAAGCAGATATTAACATGCACTAACAATCGAGTCACATCAGCATGTAACTGATATGTTCTCCTGGCTTTAAGGAAAAAAGCTTAATATACAATAACGTAAGTACTGTACTTATAATCAAAACTTAATAACTAAATCATATATATCCTGATAAAGTTATTTATTCTCATAGCTATGTCTCTTATGTTCCAACACTATTTGGAAAGCAAGAAAGCAAGCTCAAGGAAGTTGAACACTTTAGCTTTCCCTAACAAAGGGGAAGAGATCCTGTAAAATAGGTGAAGTTGCATGAGGCATCCTGAGGAGCCTAAAATGGGTATTCTTATTCTCCTAATCCAATCAAGCTCTTGATGAGTGGAGTAATTTATTAACTCACTAACCTGGGGGAAAGAAAAGAGGAATTAATTTTTGTCTTGGTTAAGTCAGTTCACAGAAAGGCCTAATGAGTATACTGCTGAAAGAAAATAAGCACTGAAAGCAGTTGGCTAGGAATAGGGTAAGGAGCTCAAGCTATACAGGACAGAAATATCTTATGGCAATACAAAGTATGTTACAAGTTTTAGCTTCTTTAAAAAAAGAAAACAAACTTTCTGGCATTCAAGATTGCAGAAGAACTTGGATTACTTTTATGAAGATGCAGGAAAACTCAAGACTGAAAGTTTCAAGAGACAAGTCTATTTTGTTTGTCTAGAATCAAAAAAGGGTTTGATGGTATCATATGTGCTATGGTATTAGCAGCAAAATAAGAAAATAGCTGAGAAAGGGAAAGAACAAAAAGAATTGCACAAATAATGCAAAGAATATAAATATCAAACCTGAAACAAAATGATGACATTAAGATAGAACAGAAATGAACAACAGATATACAGGTCTTGTAAATGAATAAAAGCCAGGTCCAATGCAACGCTAAGGATGTATTGGAGATCAAACCAGTTTTACATAAAAACATTACAAAACCCAGAAATGCCATATTTATACCATAATGCTAGCATTTTAATAACTGTGAAAGAGGCCATTAACATCTGAAATGTCAYAGCAGTTAGACGCATTTAGGTATTTAATAATTAGCAAAATCAGCTATATACGAGACAGCATACACCAACAGCTTTTTTCCCCACTGACATGAACATTTTTAAAAACATTGATGTCTATTTTCCGTGTCCCAAATTCAGGCCTCTCTGTAATTCCATATATTTATCTTCCACAAAAAGTGGTGTATAAACATAAAGCGAACATGGAAGAGATTGAATATATTGTAACAAACATTCCAACTGCAAGGCTTTGTATCACTAGCTTTAAAAGCTTATGCCTGCACACACACCAGCTGCTAATCAGGTTATTACTAACTATCACATCTTAAATTACAGGCTCATTTAGCATTAAGTATCAGATTTGATACTTATCAGGTCCTGACCTCTCCCACTTCAAATTAATTTCTCATGCCATCTCATTTCTCCCACTGTCTTACACAATTCAAATCTGCTTTGCAGATTAAACATTTCCCAGAAACAAGTATACTTCTCAGTAATGTTTTTTTTTTTTTTTTTTTTTTTTTTTTAAAGAGGTAGGTTGGGAGAAAGGAAGAGATGTATGGGATAATGCTACTTATTAATAGAGAGGTAACATTTCTATCATGATTGCAAGAACTGAGGACAGTATAAGAATGCCAAGTAACTATAGAAAAATATTAAGACACCAAATATGTTTTAACCAAATAGAAAAAATACCCACTTGCTATAGAAGCAGATCTACTAAAAAGTAGATTTTAAAATACTCATTCTATAATGAATGACAGGTTACGAGCTCTGAAGTTTGTATCTGATGCATACACAGAACAGGAATGAGAGTCCCTGGAAAAGTGTGAAGGCAAAAGGATCAGTATGTACTACCACAGCACTACAGCTCTAGAGAAGAACACAAGTGCCTCCCCAACAGAACAAGTCAAATTACACATACCAACTACTGTAACAGCTTGAAGTGTGAACTCAGGCACATGCATATAAAAGGAGAGAAAAGCAATTTCTCAGATGGAAAAGGGATAATTTCTTATGCTTTTCAGCTTCACATGGCCTTTCTTTGTAGTCGTTACTTAAATCTGTGAGGTACACTAAGCATATGAAATGTTTTCTTTATAGGCTCCTTGGCCAATTGCAGACTATGAAGTTTATCCACAAGAAAAATCAGAAGGCTAAGAACACAGGAAAAAGGAAGAGTATAGCTAATTAACTAGTTAGGAGATAGAAATGAAATGTGAGAGGGGTGGCTCTTAGAGTTTTGAAGCTACTGTAAGAACATCCCATTTTTATAATCTGAATCAGATCACTTTTTACAC
Organism: Rhea americana; assembly: GCF_003343005.1. NCBI lineage: Eukaryota > Metazoa > Chordata > Aves > Rheiformes > Rheidae > Rhea > Rhea americana. The sequence goes on from NW_028186568.1 coordinate 841,803, forward strand.
TAAACAAAATATGGAAACAGCCAACTCCTTTGCTATGGAATATGCATTGTGCTCAACATACTGACATAGAAGTTGGAATAAACTAATAATAAGTCAAAGAAGAGGGGATTTACTAATAAATAGAATTATTAGAGATGTAGGCCACATGTATATTTATATAATGAATGTACAGAAACTTTACTCACCTGCAGGCACTTCACCTCTGCAGTGTTCGCAGGCTTATGCCTGGCCTCCTTTATGCTCAATTCATGAGCAAGAACAGATACARTGCCAGTCAGACCACACCTTACACACAACTATGGAATCCTTAAATGATATTCTTGAAGGTTTCTGAGGAAAGGGAGATCACCATACACAGGGATAGCATGTTTTTAGGAACTTTTTCCTGTCTCTCASTAAAGAAAGTCTGAGTCTTTCATACAGACAGTAATTACAAGATTGTTTTACCCAGAGTTGCATTAGCTCCAGGCATCTCCAGAACAGTGTAGTTTACAGGGAGAGAGTACGTCCAAGCTTCAGTGGCCACACTGCAGTTGTTAGCAGAAACATTTCTCTGTGAGGCCACTGATAGAACTTGAGCTGTACTTGCAAAAAGCTCTGCCAAGGTAGTCTCAGCAGGCTTCAGCATTATACTGTCCAGTTTGAGGGCTCCATGCAGAAATCACTTCATGTGAATGGCTGGCTAGTAAGTAGGATCACTCCAGTTGGTAGTGGGTACATGAACAGCCTGAGTTCACCAAGAGATGTGCAAGACAAGCCATCTCCTCAGGCAGGTCCCAAAATGGTAGTTTTCATTTTAACTTTTGAAGACAACACATCCCATTCAATGGTTGGCCACTAAAAGACAGATGACAATGGTCATTTACATCCAAGTAAGCAGATCAGAAACCAGCTTGAGGTAGGAGCAAATGAAATTGAGACTARTGAGTACTGGCATTTCTCTAGGAAGCTATCAAATGAGGAATTGTTCCAATGGCTGGAAGATAGTAAGAGTAGCAGCTCTAGCTCAAAGGAACTGGCATTAAAAYCCAGAACCTCCTTTCTTCCCCATGGGCATTTCTACTTACAACTCAGATCATCATTCCACAGCAGTGCATCTCCTGTGAAAACTAGGAAAAAAAGCTACTGATTATATTGGAGGAGGCATGGCAATAGAGGTTGGCTCTTACACAGCTAAATGAATGCTGCAGTCAGATGTCCCATGCTGCTTTTAAGTGATTTTCTTAACATGGCTTCACACCAGAAGCTTGTACCAGGACTAACATTGGAGAATATGGATGAGGATACACCCTCTCTTCTTCTGGCACCAGACAAGATCTGCCTTGACTAGAGCATCATTTACTGCTGATGCTTAATACTTAATGATACTCTATTTAACAAATGAAAAGGAAAGATCACAGCCTCTACCAACTCTTGAAAACATCAAGAAAAACCTGAGAGGTTTCAGCTCATTCTAGCCCAGGGGAAGAGCAATAACATTCTCCTTCTCAGCTTTCAGATGTACCTTCAGGATATGCTTTGAATGCTAGTATCAAAAGCTTTAAGGGCGGAGTGGTAACAAAGTTGTATTTTTTCTTGATAGTCCAGCTGCATTTTTCAAAGAGTACTTTTTCCTTTTTACCTATTTGTGCTTTAAAGAGCCCACAGCTGGAAAGCTTTGAATGCATCTACTCCTAAGTTAATGGAGGTGTGTTCTACAAGGTACATTATTGAAATACATACAGGGATGAGTTACCCCAATGGCCAGAGTAAACCAAAAAAGCAATTACATAGCAGAGATCTCAAATAGTACAGAAGTTTTAAGCAAAAATTAAAGTTATCTCTTCAGGAAAATTTGATTACACAACTGTTTACATCTAGCAACTGAGCAGAACAGAAATGACACTAAGTATATTTTGCACTGTGTATATCAGGGACAATATTCTGTTAACCACAAAGATGTCTTATGATAGAATAGGTGATTCCTGTAACAATACAGTTTATGCACTACTTTCCTCAATTCAACATCAGTTGCAACAGTGGTTAGAAACCCCCAAGACAGGTTATCAAATTGCACTTTGCTGCAGAGAGTTTTTCCAGACAAGCTTAAGAGCATATAGTGCTTAGTAATGAGCCTGTAAGTTGAGAAAAAGAAGATATAACTCGCTATCATTAAAGAAAATACAACTTCTGCCAACYGTAAGCCATTCAATACCAGCAACCAGGTACATTCAGTGAAAAGGCTATTATTCTGTGCCTAATAAGAGTATTTCATTTTAGAGACAAAGATCCCTCTCATGCATGCATGCAGATAAAAGGGATAGTCTATCATCTATAACTATATAACATCTCTGACTAAAAGCAGTCATCCTGAATCCATGGTTGTTCAGTGCTTTCTGAAGAATGCTGAGGCTGCCCAGAAACAAACCTTTTCCAATTAGCCTCCCCACTGGGCTGCAAAAGTGACTATCCCCATTTTTTAGGTGAAGTAACTGAACACATGTAAAACTATCCTTCAACTGGCAGAAGCCAAGCACCTCTGGACAGTTTATTTTTTGTAAGTGAGTATACTTCAGCAAAAACCATCACAAATAGCACCAATCCTACCTCTGTTCTAAACCATTACCTTTCTACACCAGAGCAAGATTTCAAGTGGCTATGAAGATTAAGGGAACTGAACCTCATTAAAGCCAGCACAGCCAAGATGACAAATACCCTTTTGGCTTATGTTTTGTTCAGCTTCATATATAGACATCCACAGATAAGCAGAGATTTTTAATCAGGCCCACTCCAAAATCAGAAATCCAATCCTCAGTTTCAGTTCTATTTAAGAGTACTTCATTATTAACCAATAAGCAACAATACCAAAGTAGTAGTACTGCTTGTAAAACAAGGTACAATATCTTGTTTTAGACAAAAGTTAGAAAACTTCCCTCTGTAGAGAAACCAGAGTGCAGTTCAGAACAGGAACATAATATAAATTATGAATCAACTCCTGGAGAAAGATGCTCTCAATTGTAAGCAGAGAGGGAAGAGACTTGCCTCAGTTACAGTACCCTAAAGTTACATAGCACAAATTCCAACTCATCCCTAGTGGCAGCTTACTATATTATTAGGTGCAGTTATGTATACTGCATCATCTAATTTGTAGATTTAAATCCTATGCTATGTAAGTGATAACAACGTATTTGACAGTTTAAAAATATAAACCCATAAAATCTAAGAGCAGAGCTAGAATCAGCAGCAAGTTTATGCTTTGTTGATGAAATAGATTCTTTTCCCTCAGGTACCTCGAAGTCTTTCAAAGAGTAGCTAGATAAACTAAAATTTAGTTTCATTTGGATATAAGTATTACTTTTTAAAATTTGTATTCCCTGAAAATAGCCTCAGAAGCTGGATGTGATATTCCCACTAGAACTCAGCAAGGCTGACCCATCTGCTCTTTACAATTCTAATTTATAACTATTAGGCAACATTTGTGCAGGCATTAAGGTTACAAGTATCTCCTTTTGTTATTTAGTCCTGTAAATTACCTATATCTCATTGTTTAAAAACACACAAGCCACTCAGGTCAGACTTAATTTAATACTAAATTTCAGCCAGAAATCTACAACAGCCTGGCTAAAAAAAATGCTATATAACCTGTGGGAGTTACGACTGAAATAATGCCATTGAATCTAAATGTGGTCTCCGTTACACAATCAACACTTGATTCAGTGTGTGACTTGATTCAGTGATTTAAAGCTATTTGCAAGCAGTTACAGTTAAGGCAGTACAGATAATAAGTTATATTTTAGCACTCAGTGAGCACACAAAGCATTTCCAAAAGCATTTCCAAAGGTAATTTCTGCAATCTAGCAATGAGAGAAATAAGATTTCATCCTTCCATCATCTAAGAACATTCTGATTAATTTTCTCATTTAAAAGAGTTTATTTGTTCCCAGGAGTTAAATAAATGCTAATTTTCATTTTCTTTGAACATTTTACTCAAGTGTTCAACTAGTGCTACAAGCTCAGGGTTTCCCCCAAGTGATTCAATTTGTTTATAGGCTTCAGATTCAAGCTCTTTCAGTGTATTCCGAGTGTATTCAAAGGAACCCACATTTTCAAGATAATGTACACAGTATTTTTTTATATCTATGTTTTCTGTCCTTTGACGTAAGATGTTTTGCACCTGAGTACTTTCAGGTCTTGACCAAATTGCATGAATAGTTGGGAATGAGAACTTGCCCTCAGTTAAGTCTTCACAAAAACTCTTGTTTTCGCTATATTCTTTGGAGTGCAAGTTGGCATAGTCATCCCTTATTTGGAAGAAGAGACCAAGGGTGTTAAGAAGTGGTTTTAAGTCTTTTTTATAGTTTGAAAAGAGCTGCATGAGGCCTACAGCTAATCCAAAGAGACCACCTGTCTTTTGCAGTACCATAGCTTTATATTCAGCTTCTGTAGGACATGTGTAGGTATCCCTCCAGTAAATATCCAAGCCTTGACCTTTATGGAGTTCCAGTAGCTGACGGGTAAAAACTTTAACAGCATCTGGGTGATCAAGGGTTAAAACCTTCTCTAAGCCAAGGAAATACACATAATTAGCACAGTTGATTACTGACGGAATTCCATAGATACTGTGTGCCACTGGAAAGCCTCGTCGTAGCTTTGAGTTATCTTCAATATCGTCCACAAGTAGGCTTGCATTGTGCAACATCTCTGTCACTTCAATGATAACCTATTACAAGAAGAGAAAATAATTAAGTCTCACACTAACTTAACCTCCAATTTTGCAAGATCGTATTTAAAAGGTGTAAGGTTTTGAAGTGCGGTATTCCCTGTCACTGGAGCTCCCGTTTAGATCCATAGCTCTTCTTACTGTCAGTACAGATTTATGATTCTCTTCACCAGCCAACTTGCTGCAAGTCYTGGATAACTTTGCCTGTCTTTTGTAATGTTTTCTGATTCAAAGTGAACTTTCTCTTGTTTCTACTTATCTGTTCCTTTCCACTGCTGCTACAATTCTAAAAATGGGGCACTGTCTAGGAACTATGCAATAATTCTTGATATTAGAAACAAATTAGACAAGCAAAGAAAGGCAATATAACGTTGCAATGATAAGGTTATCTTTAACACTGAGCTCTTAAGACACTGACTGTTCTCTGAAACACCTGGAAAATTCTTTGCAGAAAGGCAACAACTACAATTTCTTTTGGAAAGGTTCTTAAGTCCTTCCACTTGTTACTGATAGGCCAGTATCAAAGACAGATACTCAAAAAGGTCATCAGCCCTGGAACTGATGACATTTGACTAGAAGCAGTGAGCTTTTCTGAAGCAGGACATTTTAAGAAATGATTTTAACATATGGTTTAATTGCACAGTTCCTATCCAAGGAACAGATACAGTCAACACCTGTTTAAATGGAAATAAAGTTACAGATGTAGAGCTGTATACTGCATTAGCTCTCTGCAAAACACATTTGATTAAGATACAACTTTGAAGCTAACATGCAATTATACTTGGTAGCTACAAGCTTCGCACTTAAATGAGTCATTCATCAAAACAGCTTCTGAAAAAAATGCATCACGACTACTGTTTTAAGTAGTGGCAAGTAACTGGAATGGCCCATATTTGCTTGATGCTGTAGAAAGTGGTAGGGGGACTTGGTTGCTACAAGCATTCATTCTGAGCAGCAAGCCACATAGTGTTAGGTGACYACTGCCTCAAAGGTTAAAAATCAAAATCTGACAATTGAATTGTTTGCTGGAGACGCACATGACTGCATAAAGAACAAACTAAAATGCACTAATGACTTTCTACCACTTAGAAATGTTGCCTACTTTGACATGTAAAGAAATACTGTTGACTATTGACTTTATCATAGAGTACTTAAAAGCAACTTCATATTATTTATCTGAATACTCATTAGTCTATTATCAGTACTATGATGAAAATTCCCATATTTTGCTTTTATTCATTCCACAAATTCCTTGTACAATTTTTTTGTTAACCTATTTCACTTTACTCTTGCAGTTTCATGAACTTTCACAGCTTAGACACTTAAGGCTTTGTTAAAGCAAGCAATACTTCATGACTATGTTTAAATTACCCTCTGAATTTCCATTCAAAAGAAGACAGTGTCAAAAATACTTCAAAGATGAAAGCAAGAGAAGAGGTTCAGAAAGCAGAAAGAAAGTTTAGTCTCCAAAGGATATCAAGAAATAGTCTGAGGAAGTAGGAAAATTGGTCTTTATAACAAGAGCTGAAAAAACAGTGCAGTGTTATACTTATAACCCAACCCTATATAATCAGTGGTGGCTGCAGTCTCACCCCAAGACAGCTTTCTACCCTAACTGCAATAGCTATGAAATTTGCTTCACTGTACTGCTATCTCAGTGCATTAACTTGGTAGAAGAAAGTTAACCTGACAAACCTGATTTTCTCTAACTCAACAAGGTCTCAGTGCAGCATAAGATGACCACTAGAGATGTTGCAAGTGGAAAAAAACACTTGGCTGGAAACAGTGAAGTGGTGGCAGCCAGTACTGAAACTGACTTGACTGCCAAGGCACAGTAGCCTCAATTATACTTCATCTAGGCAAGCTACATGAAGACAATGATCAAAGAAAAAAAAAAAACTTCCCATGGAGGATTTAAGTATGCATCTTATTCTGACATAAATAAGGCATGGCAGAATTCAGAAGAATAGAAGAAAAGGTTTCCTAACCATGGAATCAAACAGTAAGAACATAGGGAAATCCTAAAGGTTAGGATATGACAAAGAGGGAACTAGAGGTAGTCTCCCAGATTCCAAAAACTTCAGGTTGTGGAAATTAGCACAATTATGCACAAAAACAATAACAATAGTGGCAAGATTAGAAGATAGAGTTTTATTTTTGTCCTCTAATGACCTGAAGGATGAAAACACTGAGGTCCATCGCAAACACCATAAATGCTAAGGGAAACATTAAAGCAATTTGATTTGCAAAGATAACTAAAACAAGGTGTCTAAGTTCTCAAAAAATAAAATGGTACACGATCAGTTTAAAGAGACAGGCCAAACTGGTAAGCTTCCACTCAGGCAGAAGCACTGCAGTTTTAACTCTAGTGCATGACAAAATTGAGCTCAGTTCTCACAGGCACTCAGCAAAAGGGCTATAGACAATGGTCAGAAACTGCCATATAGAAAATTTCAGCTGGGCATAAAGAAGAAAAATTCTTCACCATGAAAAAGGTTTCAGCATTGGAAAAGGTGCCCAGAAAACCTGCGAAATCTCCAGATATTTTCAAAACAAGGCCCTGAGAAGCCTGATGCAGCTATGCAACAATTGCTGCTTGGAGTGGGAGGTTATCCTAGGAAAGTTCCAAAGGCCCTGTGATATTAGAATAAGCCCATACATAGTATATGCTAAATTGTGTATTTAAAATTCTATCTGGGTATGTAACTAAGCAAAAAGGATAGCAGTGGCTAACAAGAAGCCAGATGAACACATCTGGCAAAAAATTTATACGGACTAGGTTAAAAAATACAAGTTATAAGGCAACAAATGCAACCTCTGTTTAAATAATTGGCACTCCTTTACTGCTTGAGAACTTGGAGTGCCACTCTTAAGTTACACAGGCTCCTTTATGACACACTGAAGGTACTTCTGCTTAACCATTAGTGAAATTAACACAAGATCAGCTGGATGAGACTGCCAAAAAACATGGTTATTTTAATTCCTTACACTGTATTGGGTATGGAAAAATCTCCTGTACCCTAGTCACACAGTTTGAAAGAACTGTAGTCTGGATTAAGTGAGAATGTTTAATATGACAAAGTCAATGATATGCAAATACACTGCCACGTACCTTGCATAGGGACGTCCAAGAGTAAAGAGGAAAGGGGACATCTTGCTCTGAGATGCTTCTCATTAGGGAATAAGTTTAAACTGTATGATGGAATTCCAGTTTTAGGCTTAGAAGAATAATGGTCTATAAAGAATTTAACAGTTGGCTTTGACATTTTTGTATCAAGATGGTAAGAGATGATCTTCAACTACTGTATCCGGGCAGTTTACAAGAAARTATCTGGTTTATTTCATAAAGCATAACTCAGCATTAATAGTAGAAGTGGGTTACAATGGTAATCACTTATCAACAGCTTAACAGGCTGAACACACTTTGAATGAAGTAACTATTCTGGATGAGAAATTATAGTAATCTTACTGTTACACTAGTCTAAGCTTTCAGGAAAAAAAATTTACTGGGAAGCTTTATGTATTCAACAATTAGTGCTTAAGATTTCTGATCATTTATGCTACATAAAAAGAATCCATTATCTACAGTCTTTCAAGAAAGATAACAGCCCTTTAAAAATAATTGGTGAATACCTGTATTTTATCTTCTGGAACATTCAGCCAGTGATTAAAGGCCTGTGACAATTTYGTTCTCACTTGCTTACCTACAATAAAAATATAGTTATAGGCATTTATAAATATCAGATAAAGTGCATTATTAGAGACAGCAATTTCTCCATCTTAACCCCTGCCACCAATCTGAGACCAATAAGCTGATCAGTATGATCTCTTCAACTGAGATTTCACTTGAAAAGAAAAAAAAAAGCATTATAGCAAGTACAGTTTGTTTCATCATAAGCAAGCATTTCAGTTGTTAGCAGCTTCTGTTTCAAACATTTCATGGCACTATGTAGAAACATTGCTAATGCATTTATTTTCATGTTATTGTATTTAGTTTTAGCATTTTCAGTAGAAATGTTTTCCAGCCTGTTGGTACCTGCACAAATAAGCTTATGTGCATTAAACTTTAGTTTGCCAGGCATGTTGACTTTATCTGCTAACTGATAATGAAGTTTCAACATTATCCATTGTTAGCTAAAGATATAGTTGTTTGTTGAATAGTTCTCTTCATTTTTAGATCCTTCCCCCACCCATTGATATTTGTAAAACAGAAAAGTGATATTTGACATGCTTTTATTTAAGAGCTTTTTTWAAAAAAATCTTACTCTGAACAGAAAAAGAAAGCTTTGTAAGAATGCAGACATTTATCCTGCACCCCAAAAGTCTACCTATGAATAACAGGATTTGATCTATTTTGGCTTGATTCTCAGCCAAAGCAGGAATTATCCAATCACCTATTTTAGAAGCCCCCCCCCCAAAAAAAATCCAATTTTAGTGTTAGAATAACTGTTACTGTTCACTCCAGATTTGCTCTACCTGAAGCTGTTGATTTTAATACAAGTTAACCTATATGCCTATAAATTAATGACAACCATTTCTTTTAAGAAATTGCCATRGGCTACAGAGATTTTTTTTCAGGACATCTTCAYCCATGATCAATATGAAATCAAGTATTACACAATCAACCCCACCCACACTGAGATACTACACTGTCCAGAGCCTTAAGCAGCTCAGTTACCTTTAAGATCTGTGAATAACTGCAGGACAAGTTTAGACAAACACCCCCGCATATATAGCTCTCATCAACAAGGTCTGCAGAAACAGCCTTAAACCTTAAAGCAGTGCAACCTGGATAATGCGTTTTAAATTATTCCCCTCAAACTCTACAGAGAGATAACTTAAGAATGACTCTGCAAAAATAGTATTCACGCTAATGATAGCTTCCTGCCCCAAGCACTGAGGAATTTTCAATATTTGACCTTTTCCCTTTAGTTTCTCTATTGCTGGAGTGACCAGTATATGCAGGACTATGTAATAAACATAGGCAGATTCATCTGCAGTGCTATACCCCAGAGACACTAAACTGGATTTTTCCTTTTTTAATTAAACCATCACCAGGTGAGCTGCAGTTTTGTTGTTTAGGATTCTGTAGTAGGAACATTAACCTTTCTTCCTCCAAGTGCCTCAATTTTTCTTGTCTCAGTTCTCAGATTTCCACTGTTTCCTGTCATCACTACCTTTTTGTTAGTAAGACTGGTGAACTGTCTTCCTTTCCTAAGGTGTCTTGTGCTCTGGTTCTGTCCTGTCAGTCTTTTGCTTGAATTGTCAGCTACTTAGTTCTCATTTACTATACTCAGTTTTAAACACTAAGCAATAGCTTCTCACAGGAGGGAGGGATTGCTTTGTCTTCTTAACAGCACCATAGCTTCCTAGATTTCCCTGAGCAAGCTTGTGCTCTACTGGGACAGCACATACAGAGGTTAAAAAGAAGTTTCAGAATCAGATATTTAGGTGTACGAGTTCCCATTTTAACACAGGTAGTCAGAGTTCAAAGTAGTTTAAATACAAATTAGAGCACTACCCAAAAGTTAAAAATCTTCTTATGTTAATCAATTACCAATACTGATTCAAGTTTCAGACCTGTTTTTACAACAGCAGTTCCCCTAGATGCTAAGGATTTGAACCAACACTAACACTCAGGCTTTTCCTTCTTCCCACTCTGGTGTGCCACAGTCAGATCAGGAAAGTGATCTGGCCCACAAACTTCTGACCACCAATACTGCACAAATAAGGGTTGAAATGCCCTGTTCAGCTGTATTAGATTTAATGTTTTATTTTAAAAAAAAATATATATGAGCTATAACAGAATAAAAGAGACTGCTCATGAGTACTGAATAGAGCTTTCAATTAGGAACATCTGCTAAACTGTATGGCTTGCAGGTTCAGTATTAACAATATATCAGTACATCCATAAAGAAAGCTACTCAGATAATACCAGACTAAGGAAGTATACCTTATCTACAGTTTATTCCATTCTAAATTACATTGATACAGAGAACACCTACCTTTTAAATACACTAAGCAGCCACTTTTTTTGAATGCATTTCCTAGCAAATAAGTTTGTGGAATGCTTGATATTTGTCAGCAAGCATTATTCCATTGTGAGGCAGGTAACTCTASTAGTACACAGTCTAAACGGACTACTAACATGCACAATAGATTTAGCATTTTAGTTCCTGAGTACAGACAGCATAGCAAGGCTGTCTAGACACTGACTACTCAAAGAAAAACCACCAACTGAATGGTGAAACATTCATCTTTCCTCTTGTAGGCACAAATTTTACTCAGTTTCTCCATTCATCACTATCACGTCACTACTCTGTTGGTCATTCTGAGCAGGCAATGATAGAACTGGAGAGGACAGCAGTCTAGCTTCCAAAGTTAGAAGTTCTACCTAGTCGCAGTGATATCTATTCACTAGCTTTGTCCACAAGCTTTTATCAAAGACAAGCTAAACGCATACCATTTTATCTGCTGAAAACTGCCCCTATTGTCTAAATCTAGCTATAGAAAGCTTATTTTCTCTTCAGTAAAGCTAAGCAGAAAAAGTTAAGAAAAAAATATTCAAAACAAAGTATATTCTTGTCCTTATAAGAAATTTGGTCAGAGTAGACCCTTTCCATTCAAAGATCCACTTAGCTTACAGCAGTTATACTGAGGACAATCCCTCCCACTTCTTCAGACAGAYGAGACACATTTCTCTAAAACTAGTCAAAATACGTTAAGTGTTCTTCTGAAAGGGTACAGACCCAGAATCCAAAAATGTCTACTTTGGACAGGGAGAACAAAACTTTTCATTCATGCTGCATTAAACTGACTTCAAACTGCATCCTTAGGGCAGCACTCCACTTGGTAGGGATGCATAAAAGGGATAGCCCTTTCGCCCTTTGCCATGAGGGCTGGGTTAATGGAAAAGCATTAGAACTTCATTAAGCTAACTCAACTTACTATCCAGCAATAAACTGTCCACTTTCTGCTGGGTTAGTTCCTTGCCAACTTAATGCGTTGAGTCTGCTTATGAAATGAGTCTGCCAGAGTTAATATAGAGTAAGCAGCAGATGCTGAGAGCCAGAGGAAAGGGAACAGCCCCCTTTCGGCAAGGCAAACCGCTAGAGTACCTCAGCTATGCTGTATACTTTCACATTTAGTTCCATCCTCTGATGAGCTAGGGCTAAGTGGAACAATTCCCTGATCCAGTGTCTCCGCAAAGCTGCAGGAACACCACAGCCAGCATTTGTTAACTGTTGGAACATGTATAAACCTGCTCTTTGCTTCTTCAAACCAGGCTGCTGCTTGCAACAGTTTAAGGTCACAGTAGGAAAATAACTCAACTTTCTTATTTCCTCAAACTCCTTTTAAAAACCTCAATTGAGTTATTGAACCCTTGGAGAAGGGTTAGACTGTAAGGACAAGAGATTAGGTAGAATTGTACCACTTAAAAATAGTTTTGAGAAAGCTGTTTGAAGCAGTATGCAAGATATCTATTCTGAAAGATTTCTTCCCAACACTCCTGGCAATTCTGTGAATTGCCAAGTTTGGAAGGAAATCTCTAGAAATTGTCTAGTTCAACCCCTCTGTTCAGCTTAGGGCCAAGTAGAGCAGGTTGCTCAGAGCCATACCCACTCATGTTTTGTAGATCTTCAAGAATGTAAACTCTACAACCTCCCTGGGCAACTTGTGTTAAATCATCCTTACAGTGAGCGTTTTATGTTAAGTAGAACCTGACGTATTTCGGTTTGTGCCCATTGCCTTTCTTCCTGTGACTGGGCACCACTGACAAAGTTTGGCATATATATATATTTATATATATGTATATATATATATGTATATATACACACACACACACCCCCATCAGGTATTTATATGCTTTCATAAGATTCTCCTAGAGTCTTTTCTTCAAGGCTGTAAAGCCCCAGCTCTCTCAGCCTCTACTTGTAGAAGAAAGGCTCCAGTCACTTGATCTTCTTTGTGGTCCCTCATTGAACCCACTCCAGTACATCTATGACCTTGAACTGGGGAGTCCAGCACTGGACCCAGCACTCTAGCTGTGGCCTCACCACTGCTGAATGGGAAGTAAGGATCACCTCCCTTGACCTGCTGACAAAGCTCTGCCTAATGTAGCCCAGGGTGCTGTTGGCCTCCTTCGCCACAATTGCATATTGCTGGCTCATATTTACCTTGTCTACCAGGACTCCCAGGGTCCTCTCTGAAAAACTGCTTTCCAGATGGTCAGCCGCCAGCCTGTACTGGTACATGGGGTACTGTAGCCTGTAGGTGCAGGACTCTGCACTTTCTTTTGTTGCATTTCCTGAGGTTCCTGTTGGCCCATTTATCTAGCCTGTTGAAGTCTCTCTGAATGGCAGCACAACCATCTGGTGTATCAGCCACTCCTCAGTTTTGCATTGTCTGCTGACTTCCTGAGGGTGCACTGTCCCTTCAGCCAACCCATTAATGAAAATGTTTAACAGCATTGGCTCTGTATTGACTCCTGAGGGACAACACTTATGACTAGCCTCCAGCTGGACTTCATGCTGCTAATCACAATGCTTTAAGCCCAGTAGTTCTGCCAGCTTTCAGTCCACCTCACTGCCCACTTACCTAGTCTGGGGCCTGGGACTCCTGTAAGCACATCTTACCAGTAAAGACTGAGGTAAAGATGACACTGAGTAGCTTGTTCTTTTCTGTGTCCTCTATCACCAGGTCCCCTGCACAGCAGCAGGCCTTTATTTTCCTCTAGTTTTCCTTTTGCTGCCAATATACTTGTAGAAACCCTTCTTATTGTACTTCATGTCCCTCACCAGATCCAACTCTTTCTGCATGTCAGTACAGGCTGTTCTGAGCTTGGAGGTAAGCCTTGGGAAAAAAGTCACACAGCTCTCCTGATACTGTTCCCTCCATGACCATCTTCCACTGGATTCTTCAAGCAAGTGCCCAAACAGGCTGAAGTCTGYTCTTCTGAAGTCCAGGCTTTGTTTTTTCCCTCCTCACATGATCCTGACCACCTGACCCAAAGGATCTCATAGTCACTGCAGCCAAGGTTGTTCCCAGCCTTCATATGCCCAACCAGCTCTTCTCTAAGTATGAGGTCCAGCAGAGCACCTCTTCACATTGGTTTCTCAATCACCTGTATTACAAAGCCATCATCACTGCATTCCAGAAATCTCCTGGATTCCAGGAATCTACCTGCTGAGTTACTTCCAGTGGTTGAAGTCTTCCATTAGGACCAGGGCCTGTGAAATTAAGGCTTCATCCTGTTTTCTGAAGGAGGCTTTATCTACTTCTTGATCAGGTTGTCTGTAGCAGAGACAGTATTGTGTCAGCCACATTTATCTACCCTCTAATCCTAACCTATAAGCTTTTGTTATCTGACTCAAGGTAGAGCTCCATGTAGTCTAGCTGCCCCTCTACTCAGCCCTGGGGAGGCCTCATCTCGAGTCCTGTGTCCAGTTCTGGACTCCCCAGTACAAGAGAGACATGGAGCTACTGGGGAGAGTCCAGCATAGGGCTACAAAGATCAGAGGGCTGGAGCACCTGCCCTATGAGGAACAGCTGTGAGAGCTGGGCCTCTTCAGCCTGGGGAAGAGAAGACAGGTGGGGGGGGCAGCAAATCTTATCAATGTATGTAAGTACCTGAAGGGAGGGTGTCAAGGGGATTGGGCCAAACTCTTTCCAGTTGTCCCAGGTGACAGGACAAGAGGCAATGGGCAAAAACTGAAGCACAGGAAGTTCCGCCTGACCACGAGGGGGAATTTCTTCCCTGARAATGTGACGGAGCACTGGCACAGGTTGCCCARAGAGGTGGTGGAGTCTCCTTCTCTGGAGATCTTCAAGGCCCACCTGGATTCAACCCTGTCTAACACGCTTTAGGTGACCCTGCTGAGTGGGGAGGTTGGACTAGACGATCTCCAGAGGTCTCTTCCAACCTTACTGATTTTACATAATGATTCTACATAAAGGAGAACTAYCCTTCTTTGCTGTCCCAGCCTGCCTTCCAAAAGAGTCTCCATCCATCCATGCAGCACTCTATTCACATGAACTAACCCATATCTGATATCCCAATGAGATCATAGCCCCACAACTGCACATAGACTTCTAAATCCCCCTGTTTGCTCCCCATGGTGCACACATTTTGTACAGGTACTTCAGAGAGTCACCTAGTCCTGTGGATTCTTCAGAAAAAGTGAGACAGCTTCCCCCATAACACCACCCTTCCTGGACCTTCCTTTGGGTGCTCATATTGGGATGAGCTCCCTTCTCAGCCCTGTTTYGATGGTCTCTTGTCTACATCCACCTGCACCCTTTGCTTTCAAGCCCACCATTTCCTTAAGAGTGGGTAATCATCTCCCTCCTGTCATTCCTACTTTAAAGCTCTCCTCACCAGGTTAGCCAGCTTGTTAGCAAAGATCCTTCCGTCCCACTTTGGCAAGTGGATTCCCATCTTCTTCCTAGTAGTCTTGGAAGGCAGGATCCAGCTACTTCACCTCAAGCCCTTTCCCCTCACTGGTAAGATCTGGAGAAAAACCAGCTGGTCTCCCATGCCCTTGGCCCTTGCGCCAAGAAGCATGTAGTCATGTTTGATAAGCTTCAGATCTCCCCAGCAGTATCCATCAGGACTTACGTGGAAGAACAGCAGGGTTAAGTAGACCAAGGACCAGACAAGCCTCAGTGTAATACTCTAGATCCAATCTACAAGCAGCAGACCTCTGTGGATAGCAGKTCAGGTCTGTAGATGGGACTGTGTCCCCTGCAGAAGGGAGGGGACTTTTCACTTTTCACTTGCTGCTTTTTCCCGGTGCTCCTGTAGTGACACCAATCCAGGTACTTTGTCAGACAGAGCTTCCAGCAGCTTGCCTGCTTCCAGAGCACTGAATCCATTAGCATAGTTGCAGATCTGCAGGAAGAACACAACCCTTTCTCCTGGTGCCAGAAGGCATAAGCTTCCAGTCTCTCTGGTGAACCAGTGTGGGAATCTGTTTTCCAGCCTATTAAGAACAGACTGTCTGCTCTTTCTTCACTACAGCAGTGGTTCAGACTCTTGTACCTGCAGGAGATCCTGTCAATCTCCTTTGTTATCTCTAACACTGTGCAGAGGGATCTGTAACACCCTCTTGTAGTTCCTTTGCTTAGTGACACTGGTATCGCACAAGCAAACACTTCCTGCAGGCAGGGACCACCATTTCCCTCCAACCCAGTAAAGGGGCCASGCATCCTAAGACCTGTGGAGCTGCAGCCTCCCTCTCAGGAGCTCAGCTTGAGTCAAGGCCTCTGATGTTCCAGGGGTAATTACTCCATTTGTAGTGATCATGCCCTGTGGTACATCACCAGCACTGCTAAGTAAACATACACTGTCCTGAGCAGTTGTGGCCTCCTTCGGTGYAAAACACACAGAAGTTGCTGGTTGTGCTCCCTTCTAGAAGATGCATCAGAAGGGTGAGCAAAAGAAAAAAAAAAAGGAGTTACTGAAATAGTGTATTTTAGTAGGTTTAAGGGAGGCTACTGTTATTCAAAGAAGCATCAACTTGCTCTTGCTACTACTCTCAACTCCTTCAGTGAGCTTGTTCAGTTCAACATAGCAGGAAGAGCTGAAAAAACCCAGTCTCTTCACTGTTTAGCAAGCTAAACAGGCCCAGCAAAGGGTGTAACCAAGATCAGAGCAGTGAATGGGGAAGGGCAGAGGCRGATTTGGATCAGGAACTACCCCCTTCAATAGCAAGCTGTTGATCACCTCAGTTTCACTGCAACTCTTCAAACTCCAGTACTGCTTAACCAGCTGCCATTGCTAATTCAACCACTCCAAGAGAAAAGATTCTTCATTCATTGTCTATATGAACAAGAAAGGCCAAAGTGGACCAAATTACTAGTGTTTGTGAAAGTTAGTCCTCCTTATTGAACTTTGATTAGTCCAAGGGATAATGCTGGACAAAACAGAACATTGCTATAAGCTAGTATGACAATGTTCCACCACAAATAGATTTTACAAGAAAATCTACTGTTTTGAAATCTATGTTCTCCTAAGCACTACACTGTTAGTTAACGCATAAACAGCTACCCTACTAGTAGCTAATGTAGCAACATAATACAAAAACTTAAGCTATCAACCTATTCTATCCTAGTGTTACAGAAGTCAAAGAAAAAAACACAAGTTTAGAGTTTAAGTATCAGCATGAACTGTTACTGTTAAGTCTCATCCCATTTAATGAGAAGCAAAATAACTAGCTTCCTCTTGTACTAAGGCTTAAAGCTTTAATATTTTTATATTAAAGTTTGCGTTCTTACACTACAGAGCATTAGCAGACACTTGTTTTCCAGCTATGCTTATCAACTAACTAGTACACAGTCCCTTTTTTAAAATAAGGGAATTTGACRTGCATCTCAATTCCTTCAAGTTCTAACAGGCTGCTGAGCCACTTGGAGAGTATGTTTCTAAAAAGCCTTACAAGACAAGCTACTGGACTATCCTTGGGCCACACATACACATATTTTTGACTCCCAGCCAAGTTTTCTCCAGAAGCCCCTCACAGCTTTGTTGTGTAGTAAGGGTGTAGACAGACAAGATAGAAAGCTAATCTTAACAGAGAAACACCTCTGTCCCCACCCTTGTGCCAGCTAACTAACAGGACAGATTAACCTTTCAACTGCACTTTTTTTTTTAAAAAAAAAAAAACAAGTTAGGTGATTGATACTACYTAATCATTTGGTTAGTGAGCTGAAAACTGGCACCTGTTAAGTGGGAGAATATTGCCAGGAACACAAGGAGGGAAGTGAAACTGCTTCTTTCAGCAAGACCTTGTTAGATTAGCTCAGGCATCTCATCTGGGCCCCACCCTAATTACAAACAGTTAGTATAATCCCTACTTTTTCCTTCAAACATTGGTGTACATACTGATGGCCAAGTCTGCATAAATAATTGACTCCTAACTCTGTAGCTGACACAGCTGATTTTTGGACAAAGCTATAGTGTTTCAAAAAACAGTAAACATCCAGCTATATGATTTCATAAACCCTCAGTGCAAGCTTCCTGCAARCACATAACTTACCTGATGGGTTTAGAAGTTCTCCCTTTCAGATTGTGCCATGAGTCTTCACACAAAGAAATCTATAGTCTCTTTCACCCCTTTCCAAAGCATTAACACATTGATCTTCACTGTTGATTTGATTAGAGTGGACAGCCAGTCTTACGACACTTCAGTAGAATAGGATAAAATGCTTTCACTGCCACTGAGAAAAGCACTGCATTGTATAATCATAAAAACATGCAGGCAYTAGCCCAGCACAGATACAAGTTCTGATGGAAGTTAGTAAAACTATCAGATTGGGGTAATGAGGACTGAATCCACAAGTTATACAAATTTAGTACAGGAGTCAAGGTAGAAAGGCTAGACAAATATCCTAGATACATCATCTGAAATGAAGGCTATTTCAAGAGCTTTTAGTCAAGCACTTATGTCAGTCAAAGTTTTTTTGTCAGAATACTATTGCCTATTTTCTATGAGGAAGCTGAGCTTTTTCTCTCCTCCAATACCTTAAAAAAATAGGAGATAAATAATCAGAATGATATACTGTTATTATACAAAAACAAACAAACAAAAAACACTCAAAGATGGTATTGGAGAGAGGTATTAGCTTTTTTTTCAGGTCTCACTCTTCCAAAGCCATCTAGAACAGCTCAGATTCATTCTCAGGCAGTTATCCTAGCAAAATCACTATGCAGTTTAAAACACCAGTTTTAAATGGAAAATACTGCAAAGAAACAGGAAGCAAACTTCCTGGCATTCAAAAGCAGCATTACTACCAAACTCAGTGTGGACAAGCTCCTGCTGGGTTTGTAGGTGCAAATAATGAAATTCATTGTGAGCAAGTTAGACATCTGCCCTGCTAATATATATGTCTTGTAACAAGAGCCTCTTACTACTGTGACTGTTTCTTTATGCTACTTGTCCAGACAGAAGTGCTGGAAATTATTAAGGAAAGTAATTCTGACCAAAACACTATTTACCATATTTTCTACCTTCCTGAACTCCACCATTATAAGACAGAAATCAATAATGCAACAGCCTCAATGATGCAAGGTGATTCCACCATTATTTCTACAAAACTAGTCACTTTGATAGCTTGTGTACTCTTTCCTGTTCAAGGGTACAAGTAAAAACCACAGCAGACAATACGGTTGTTTGCTCAAAGAGACTTCCAAGATATGTACCTATGCAATAGCTCTCTATCAACCTGGCTCCTGAATTCTAACAAAATTGCTACTGTCCTTAGAGGGAAAGCTTCATTTGAATGTGTTGCTAATTGCCTGATTCCACACAAGGACTGGCTAATCCTCTCAAGTGAAGCAATCCAAGGAGAGTTGAATTGGCCATAAGAAAACCTGGCTCTACACATATCAGTGACAAGTTGCAGAAAAGAAGCAGGTTCTTAAAAAAAGAAAAAAAAAATTCTTAYACACACTATGAAGCACAGCAAGTAGATGATCTTGTGCTGACTGAAATCAGTGCTGACTGTTTAATTCTTCAAGAATGAAACACAAGTCTTCAGTACTTGCTCTTATTAGTTTTAAGAAGTAGCATGTCAGCTCCTCTAAATGAAGAGTTGAGTAACTGAAGGAGGACCATCTGCTCTGGAATGGGCAGACCTGAGAGCTACTGTGTCAATCTATTAGAAAGGCTAGTTTTCCAAGAGGAACAGAGAACAGAAAATGGAAAATGTTACTTTTATTTTTAAATCCACAAATTGAGAAAGGTTAAACTTTTTGGCTTATATTTAAGACAAAGATGCTATAAAACCAATTTTGATATTAAAGCCAATTCAGTAACAGAAAACTTGCCTGGAAGTTGAAGTAAATACCGGTATGGCTCTAGAAGGATTCTTTTAGATGTTTCATCCATTTCATCCATTTCTTTATTTCATAAGAGGTAGTTCACTGTCAAAAAAAAGTGTTAATAACATTGTTGAGAGGTAGTTCACTGTCAAAAAAAGTGTTAATAACATTGTTGAGATCAAAGAATCAGAGGAGTAATAGAATAAATCAGCACAGAACTCAAACTAAGCTGACTTCCCTTTCAAATGCTATCGATAACCAGAAAGTTTAGGTTGCCTTAGGATGCCTGGTCTTAGGCATCCACATAGCCTGAATATTGGCTTGAGTTTTTTCAAATAATTTTTTGATCTTACTTTAAAATGCAGAACAGGAATATACTACTTCCTTGCCTTTAATAAGCATTCAGACATCTTTACACACCTTCCCATATTACATACATCATATACTCTTATGAGTCTTTAGGATTCATGTCCTTCATACTTCATCAATTATCTATTGTTTTTCAGTTCACATACTCTTTAGTCATTTATATTTGCATTTTTTTCCAGGCTTTTTTCTATAATAGATTCTCTCCTTTCACCTCCAGCCTTCCTTGCTGCACTGCAGATGCAGCAGCTCAAAACAATTCTTCTAATGTCATTTTAAGACAGGAACTGCAGCAGTAGCATAAAGTCTCATGCTACTTCAGCATCATTTCTCAGCTGTTTAGTAAGCATCTTGGAATCCACRAACTTTTCCCCTGGAGCAACTGAATAGTGTAAGTTATCAATAGAAAGACTGCTTTAAAGTGACATTTTAAACTATGGATGAATACATTCTTAATATAGAACATAAAAGGGAATGGTTAGCATCAGTGAAATGAACTATATTCCATACCTGCTCAAGATTATCCAGTAAYGTAGTTTCCCCTCAACAATTACAAGAGATTAAGATCACTGCTTCCTCTTAAGTTACCTGGACCAGTTGGCATTCCTCAACATTTCATCAGCTTCACTTTTCAGTAGCAGCTTACTCAGTCCCTATGTACTCCCATTCCCACTTTCCTGCCTCATAAGTATTGGTAGCAGCCCAAACTGGGGAAGCAATCCACATGGATAATTTTCCAAGTTTAAGTCTAGATCAATTCCTTCATTTGGTTCACTACACACATTTGCATCACCTATCACAGCTTCAGAGAAAGAAAGAGATGCTATTTAAGCGAGCACAATTGCCAGAGAAACATTCAGAAGACTGCACCTTTTGGAAAAACTATGCAAAGCTTTTCCATCAGTAATGCCACAATAAGCAGTCCAGTCCTTCCATCTTATCTCATGGTGTGTCAGCACAACTGGCCATCAGGCCAAACTAATCTAAGTCAGATTTATTTAACATAACTCCCCCCCTTCTTTTTTGGTCAGCTTATAACTCAATGGATAGGAACTGCTTTTGAGCCAGCACTGCTACTAGGAGTCAGCTGTGAAACTGCACCTTCATACATCCAGGGTAAGTCTCAAAGGACTTTAGCGAGGAAGCACAGTCAACAAGATTATCACAATTTATGGTCAGATGTTTTGAACAGAAAGAAAAACTTATAAAGAAAGATACAAAGAGACACTACCAAATTAACAACTCTCCTTTGACTCTCATCTGCCAAAAAGCTGCACTGCTGGTTTAGAAATGAAAGTGTTAGCTATCCACAGAGCTAGAGAACACGATGTTAGGGTTGCAATTTCTCTTCTGTAAAGGCTTCCCATACCTAGACAAGCAGTCTAGAATGAGCTTGCATGGCAGTATCACCAAATATAGCACTTAAGATTGAAGTCTTTCTCAAGAGACTGCTTAAAAGTAAACCTTAATTCTTCCTCTCTGCTCAGGGACTGAGAAGGTTTCTCTTGTCTGTAGGAAGAAARCAATATTCAGGATCCCGTAGTAACTGGAAATAGGCTGGTATTACACCACATTGCCAAACTAAATCCTCAGTCTTTTAGTGCTAAACTGACAGGAATCTCCTGTGTTAGTCTCTGAAACACTTTTTTCTTTTCAAAAAAGAGAAGCAGGAACACTAACAGATAACTAATAGTTAGCGACTTAKCATAGCAGCCTAGAAAAGCTTAGCTATGGTGATTTAAGCTATCTCTATATGAAATGGTAGGTAACCTCTGCTAAGAAAGAGAGAAACAGTCTAATCATTCATAAGAAAGCTACATGTCTAACACACAACAAAGAGAACAGTGACCAGAAYCCCCCAAAATTATATAAGGGACACTTGTTAATTATGTAAATAAAGGTGCTTAAAGGTCAATCAGTAAAAATACCAYGAAGTATGAGACAAAACCTGTAATATTACTGCACTTTGTAGAAAATTCCTACACTGAACACACTGCAGGAAATTCTTGATATTAAGGGTTTCCTGCATAGGCAGCTGATCAAGTTACTGCA
Source organism: Rhea americana (assembly GCF_003343005.1). NCBI lineage: Eukaryota > Metazoa > Chordata > Aves > Rheiformes > Rheidae > Rhea > Rhea americana. Next base: position 863,741 of record NW_028186568.1, read on the forward strand.
AAAGTTATACTGTTAAAAAAAAAATCTCTCATGCAGGAAATTGAGACAAGATCTCAGTTAACACCTCTTGAAGTAAAACTGCAAAAACTTGAACAATAAATGAAAGGGAATGTAAAGGCTTTCATTAGTGGAAGTGCAATCCTGCATATATGTTTACTCAGAAGATTAAGGCAGTGAAGGTGATTTTGCTTAGTTCAGTTTCTTTTCAAACTGTACACTTCCTGCATGTCAATTAGCACAAGGCTTAAATTTTTTTCAGCTGTTTCTCAGTAGCTCCATACAAGCATACTCTAGAACAACTGTTATTCACATAGTCCTTGCAATGACAATAGACAGCCCACAGAACTGACTTTTGAATTGCAACACACTAATGATCTCACTGAAAACACAAGATGCTAGAAGAGGACAGTAGTATGGGCCTCCAGAAGTTGGAACTAAGACAACTGAAGTAGTGATCCATAAACAGCTTTCCAAAGAGACAAGTAACATTAGATCTAGGTTACACTTCAAAAATCTTCACTTTTCAACTTTATAAACAGCTTCTCACTCCACCCTTTCCATCCTGTAGATCTTTTTCTACAGATCTGTATCCTCTACCTCCAACTGAGGAAATAAGATTACCAAAGTGTTCCAGGTTACACATACACCTAACAGGGAAAAGAAAAAGTACTTTAAAAATTGGCACCATCGCAATAGCTCCATTCACAGCACAACTACACAGAAAATAAAACAGTCACCAAAGGAGCAGTGAACTGCATTGTAAAGCCAACCACCCAGAAAGCTCTTAAATCAGTCTCATCACAGAATGTAGTTCACAGAGACACTGGTTTCATTGTAACCAGGGAAAAAAAGAGCCCCAACACAGGGGGAAGCAGGAGTGAGAAGGTCTGTTTCAGAAGGAATACAGATATTGTTGTGAGCTTGTACTGTACCAAAGAGGCTATCGAGACTCTTAATCCAACTGGAATTTGGAYAGGATGCTTGTCATCCTAGTTCACATTCTCATTGTAATTAGAAGAGTTCTTTTTATAGCCCATCCTAGACTGATAACGCACAAAACCATATTGCACTTTAAGTGGGCAACATCCCACAGGTGGAACGATAGCAGTTAAGTCATCCCCAAAGAAGCAGCTAAATAACTCTTTCCACAGTTGCATTTCAACAGCTCAGCCCTGCAACACCAGGGCAGCAAGACACGTTACTGAAATTGTGCTTCCATTTCGACAGCATTTCTAAGTACAGCTAGGCAACAACGCTACAGAAAAGAGAGCAAAAGAAGCAGGCTCCCGAAGTCCCCACACTAAGTTGAGGCAGCATGCAGAGAGAGTCTAAGTTATTGGGCTGATCTGAACACAGAAAACGAACCAGCACAGACCACTGCCGTGCCCACTTCAGAATCGCTTCTCAGATTAAAATTCAAATTTCGCAAAGAACGCGAAGTTGTTAACCTGCTAACAGACAYCTGGACTCCCTCCCGTCAAACCAGTGGGGATACGGTTCATTTTTCAGAGTTTGATGTGAGAGCTGCAAACACAAAGGAGGCTGCGGAATCTCTCTTAAGTGCTCCCACAACCCCAAAAGGAGCAGCCCAGCCCCACCAGCGCCATTTTAGAGAAAACGAGCCCGCCAAGCACATCCCGCTCCCCCCGCCCGACCTCGGCCGCCGCAGAAGCGAAGCGCCACCCGCCCCGGCCCCGCAGCCGCTCAGGCAGCCCGCGCCGCCGCCCAGCGCTAACGGCGGCCGCAACCGTCGGCTCCGGGCCCCCTCCCTGCTCTCGGCCCCTTCCAGGCAAGCCGCCAGCCCCTCCTGGGCGGGGCGGCCGCGGGGCCCGCCGCCCTCCCCGCGSCGAGCCCCGCTCCAGGGGAGGCGAGGGGAGGGGGGAGCACCGGCTCCTCTGACGAGCTCTGCCCCTCCCCCCCGCACCCGCCGGCGGGCGCCTCCCACCACCAACGGTCGGCGAACGGGCAGGCGGCGCGAGACAGCCCCAGTCAGCCGCTCGCACCCGGCCTCGCCAGCAACTGCCGCTCACCTCGTCTTCGCCTCCAGCCAGAGCCGCGCGCGCTCCGCTCCCCCGAGCAGCCTCCACCAGGACTGGCGGCAGCGCCGCTCAGCAGCAGAAGCGCCGCCCCCTTCCGCTCCGCCGGGCGCCACCTTCCCCCCTCTTGGGGGAAAATGCGCCACCAGAGCCTCACTGCGCAGGCGCCAGCCCCGCCCCCCGCTCATTAGCATTCCGCTTGGGCGCCGTCCCCTCGCGGCGCCTGCCCGCGGGGCACCCTGGGATATGTAGTCCGCCTCGCGTGCCAAGCCGCTTCTCGAGCGCGGGCGAGCGGCGAGGGAAGGACAGCAGCGCCCATGAGCCTGCTCGGCGCCGAGCCTCAGTTTCCATAGAACTGGAGAAAAATGACGTCAGTATTTCCGACGCGGCAGCCAATGGGGGAGGGCGAAGGGTGGGCTTTGCGGGCCGGGGCCCAATAGAGGAGGCGGGGAGAGAGGCGTGCCCTCCTCCCCTCCTCCCTCCCTCCGCCCGTCAGTCAGTCAGTCAGTGCGGGAGGGGGAGGGGGACCGAGAGGCTCCGAGCCGAGCCGAGCCGAGCAGTCACCGCTGCCGCCGCCGGGTCCGGATCCGGGCCGCASGGATCGGCCCCGCCGCACGCAGCGCCGAGCAGCCGCCGCCAGAGCCGTTACCGGAGCGTTGAGCGGGGGCTGAGGCCGGGCGAGGGGGTCCGGAGCTGAGAGGAGGCTTCGCCCCGTCCCCCCCGTCCCCC
>NW_028186568.1:867480-933497 GCF_003343005.1 Rhea americana
GGGAGGGGAGCGGGCTCAGCGGGGGGCTCTGGGGGAGGCAGGGGGAGTTTCGGCAGGAGCCCGCCCCGATGCTGGCCTCCCCTCCCCTCCCCCGCCCAGTGCGAGCGGCTGGTGCGGTGCCTCAGTGCTTTGTTTTAAATTCCAGGTCCGGCCTCGGCCGCTCAGCCCCGACCGAGGCTTTTACCGCAGCCTGAGCTCATCATGAAGGTAAAACACTCGCTTGTGTGCCTGGCAGGGGAGGGGAGGGAGGCTGGCGCGAGGAAACGCTGTCCTGTCTGTCAGTCCATCCGTCCCGACCACCGGCGCTGGTGCAGGCCCAGACTGCGGGCTGCTTGGCCCCCGTGCTGCGTTAGTGCCGCGGCTCCTTGGCTGCTCGTGGAGCAGGTTTTGCTCCACCGCGTTTTGCTGGGGAAAGTGCAAGTTCGCTGTTCTCCTTCAGAAACATTGTTTGTAGGAGAATAAGGACATGGCTGCCTGGGCTGAGCTTGCTTCATGGAGGAACAGGGGACAGTCACCCTGCTCGAGAAAGTAATGTTGCAGGGGAAATGCTGGCCGCATAGCTGTGCCTCTCTGAATAGAGAGTAAATAGTAGATTTACTTTGTATGTGTTAGGAGGAGTTTTGCGGAATGAATAATCTTGGTCTGATCAGGAAGGGAGCATGTAAGAGATTCTGTTCTCTGCAGCGAAATGATTGCTGTAAGGTGCAAAAAGATTTTCAAACAGRTTTTAATTTCCTCAGTGCTGCGTATTAGTCACGTACATGATTGTCACAAAGTGAGTGCGCTTTTCTTCTTTTAGGCCTTTTAAGACCATTGGTTTTTGATACATTTGGCAAGTTTTATAGAAAATAAAATCTCAGTGGAATAGAATGAATTCTTCTATGTGCGATGAAGAACTGTGCATCTCAAAGTAGTTTTAAAGAACTGGAATTATAAGTTCTTTAATCCTTTTGCTGCTGATTTCTTGCTTGAGCTGCTTTTTTTGTTACCCTGACTCCCAGACTGTGTAATCCAATCCTAGATATGCTGGGCTGCAGGAAATCCTGTTTCAGAATGTTATAAACTTTATCAAAAGTAGTAGTTATAAACCTGTGATACATCAGTTCATTGATATTCATCAGTAAGAAGAGTAGTATGTATATGGGGTCTTGCACTATTACAGTTGTGCTACTGTGTATCTCTGTGTGTATTATGTAAAATATGTACCCAGTACTGTATTCACTGCTGGAAATGGTAGATGTGGACTGTTTTAACTTCTAGATTGTTTTGATATTACTAAAGCAACAAAATGAGTCTTTTTGTATAGCTGTGAAAGGTTCAGCATGTTTTGTGTACTTTGGTGACTTAAATGACATTATCTTAAAAACAATCCTGCTTTAATTGTCCTTCCTCTGCTTTTTCTAAGTAAGTGTTAAAGATCTAAAATGCTGCACACATCTTTCCCATTAGAAGTAAACTATTTATGAATTTACAAACAACAGACTGTCAGCGTAGTATGATATGGAGCTTCCCAGATGTGGCCCATTGCCTAGTGGGGATGCAGGAGATGGAAGCAAGGGAAATAAGAGCTTTTTTCCCCACAAGCAAAACCACTTATTTAAATGACAGCTAAATTTACATACATTTCTAATATTCTTTTTCCATGTAAACAAATCCTACGGTTACCATAGAGATTAGGTTCAGATACTCTGATTATAGAGATGTATAAATATGTAGATAGACAGTTGGGAGGATGAGGAGGTCGRATCACAAGTGGGAATACGAAGTGTTCTGTGAAATAGTGATAGAGCCCCTCTTCAGGCTGAACCGAATGTATAATAACTGCTTAAATTTTAAAGTAACAAAGGAAGAAGCCTATTAATACAGTCATACTTTAATGAAAGCTCCCAGCTTTATTTATTCTTTGATAGGATTTGTGATACTGTTGCATTTCTATTTATTTATTTTTTAAAATCTAGATAAATTCTGTCAGTCTGTTATTTTTCCAGCATGTTTGTGTTGAGCATTAAGCTTGTATATGGTTAAGGTAGCTCCATGTAGTTTATTTGCCTTGCCTTCCAATGTTATGCGAGGTTAATCTGTGAGTCATTACGTTGAAAGTTTGTTTAGTTATTACAATGAAACTTTTAACAGAATTGTAACTCAACAGAAATTTCTGAGAATTAACTGTTTTAAAGATTTTAGGAGTAATACAGTGCATCATGTCTTTCTGCTTGGCTTAAATTTTGTAGTTTATTTTCTAAGCTTGCAAGGATACAAGTTWGTCTAATCGGAAAGAATGAAGGAGAGTGTTCAGGATAATTAATATCACTGCAAAGTAACATTGAATACAGCAGATCAAGATACTGTTTAAATATGACTGTATTTGTGCACATTTATTGTGTAAGTTATTGGAAGAATATGCTCAAGGACATTTCAGCATTCAGAGAACTGAATGCTTTAAGGCCTGGTCTTACTTTGAGTCTGCTGACTGCTGACTTGGTGCTGACTGCAGGATTGAGGCCTCGGTCTCAATTTATGCCTTGATCGTGCTTTCAGAAGCAAGAGGGTTGCATATTCAAGTGCATATAGCATTAGAACTGGATTCCTTGCCTGTATCTTTGTCTCGCTGGGTGAACTTGAACAACTCATTTAGCTTTACTGACTCATTTTTCCCATCTATGTAGTATGGATAGAATATTTTATCATCCTTTGTAAAACATTCTCAGATATATTTGGGAAAAGTGCCAAGTTTTACTGATAGACAGCTAAAAGTCACTCATGGTCTCATTTGCATTTTGGAACCCTCTGAGACTACAGGAGTGTGCTGTCCTCTAAAGTTTACTGCCTCCATAGCTGGTGGCATCATTGTTCTCCCAACCATAACCCAACTTAATTCAAGTAAATCAAGTCCCCCGTATGAACGAGTAATTTTAGCTTACTAAGTGGTCCTCGCATGAAGAGCAAAGACTACAGTCTTGAAATATGTCTTAAAAGAAGTACGCAAGACTTGGAATAAATATAATTGTTACACTAAATCAGGCTTTTCCCCCCTGTTGAACCACCTCTGATAGTGGTCTGTACTGGAGAACTTCATATGTTGCAGTTAAGATATGTGTATATATATATGTATGAATATATATATATATTTAACTTAAGCATCTTCTGCGTAAGGTCTTTCCATATTAAGTATAAGTTGGAAGCTTGTATAATCTGATATTTAGAAAGCAATTGTGTGTCATCAGATGAGTCTAGGTAATTAAATATATATGCACAAATACTATTACGATTTATTTTTTTCTAAGTCAGTGAATAAGCTCTGGAAAGAACAGAGTTTCTCCTTTTAAAGAAAGAAAGAAACCCAAACTCAGTTTCGCTGAGGATYTACTCTGTAAACTTATTGTAAATACTCCTTTTTTTAACATCTATCATGGTATTTTCTTGATATTTAAATATGTGAATGAGGGTAGTATATTCCCTGTAGTTTAAAAATTCACTTGCTGCCAAAGGAAGGTAAGAACAATGAATGACTCAGAAGCTAGAGCAATGCTCTACCAAATAAGTGATTTGAGATGACTGTTTAAATGTTTTTATGCTTATTTACATGTTAATGCTTTTAGTTTATTAAGTACAAAATATTTAATGGTRTGTATATTTGAATTCGGTAGCTCTAGTTGTTGCTATGTCCTTACACAAAACTGCCATACTAACAAAGCAGTGTGTACAGTGTGGGGGGATTTTGTTTTTAATTCATCCTAAATTTACATTATGGTTTCAGTAGCTTTTCCTAGTGACCTTCCTAGCTCTTTACAGAGATCACTGGTATGTACTAATATTGTAACTGCTTTCCCTTGAAGCCAGACCAGTCTGCTGCTCTTGTTCTCTGCCAGCGTTCAGAGGACAAAAGTGAAATGTCTAGTAAATTCTTCAGTTGCTAATTTCCAACTTCCAGCGCAAGTCAGCTGAAAGTCCTATTGCTCTTATGCAGGCTGGAAACTAGTCGTGGAATGTAGTGACCTTTCACTTTCTGGTTAACTATTTRAACTACAGCAGTATGGAGATTTGTAGAGGATTTCTCCCCCTAAGGTAGTTTTTGTGTTAGAGACAGAACAGGTAAGTCTTAAGAGGTGGTTTTCCCCTATCATTTGTTTCTGTATTATGAAAAATGATTTTCTTAAATTCTGTCCTGATGTTCCAGTTTGAACAAGTGATCAGAGGCAGTTATTGACTTCCTCATGCTTGCATAATTTATGTAGAAAGGAAAGCAAACACTGCTTGCACCAAGAATTACAAGTCATGTTAGAATAATCTAAGCTATTTTGAGGTGAATTATTTGCACTTTTGAAATGCCAATCTTAGTATATTTTAGAGAGCTAAACAATATAGAAGTATTGAACTCAAAGCTGCATTTTTAGTGTGAGACTATTCAGTAGGTGGGTGCATTGATAGGGACTCAAAGTTCAYTTAGTTAAGTTAGATCACTTAGGGGAAAAAGCCACCTTAGGCTAAGAAGCGTAAAGTTGTAATAAACTATGAGAATTACAAAAGTGAATTGACTTGTGTAACTTCCAACTTGGTGAAGGATTTTTGATCAACATTCTCACAACAGTATAAATACTATATTGGAATACTGTCTAAGAAAAATGCTAGCAGAGTAATGAATATGAATATCTTCGTTAAAACACTTCAAGCTGGTTATTCAGTTACGTTTGTAATGTGACGCTGCAAATATTATATACATGCAGTGCAGAAGTATGCTGAGTGATACACACTGTATTTTTTTAAGAAACTATTCTGCATTGTAGTTGAGAAGTCTTTTAAAGGAAAATGTAGGTTTTTGAGGTGTTGAGCTTTATAATGACTCTCAAATAYACAGACTGACTGTTTCACTGGTATGTGAATTAAAAAACTTTGAGAAAGGCAGAAATGATACTCTGTTCACAACTAGCTGTAAATTTTTTTTTGTTTAAATCTTACAGATACACACTATTCCATTAAAAATACATGTTTTTATAGTAGGCTGCAGAATGAAAGTACATAGAATTTGAGATCTCCTCATTTGGAAAAGATAACAATTAAATTTTATAGGAAAATAYAGAGCTTAAATTTACTTGGCACAGTTATGGGATACAGAACCTTCGAACTGTTAGATTATTTATCAGTTCAGTACTTACCTGAAAGTAGTTAACCTCTTGTGAAATGTAATACTAGGTGCTATACAGTTGTACTTACTATAATAAGCACTTCAGCTATTTTTACAGAAATGTGCAAGTCTGAATAAACATGGACTTTGAACTGTTCTTACCTTAAATATGATACAGGTCAGAGTTGAGAAATGTTGGTAAGTCAGGACTTGTTGTGCTGCTTGCTTTTTAATTGGTGTGCTTTAGTAATAAACACTTCTCTTCTGCCTTTCCCATTAGTGCTTTCAGCATTGTCCAGTTACTGTGCATACAATTACTTACTGGATATTTGTTTCTGTATGTGTGGAATGGATTTTTAAAGACTTGTGGATAATTTATAAAGGCTTTCTGGGAACTAGGGAAGATTGTTAAGCCCTATCCATAAAGTAAATCTTAGTGATCTAATAAGTTTTAGAACCATTATTTTAAAAAGGTTTGTTGGAAAGTCATACATTTCCTTTTCTCAGTATTTGTTAACATGGGGTGACTAGATGAGAGGATATTTCAGGAGATTAAAGTATGGAAAAGGCTTCAAGCCACTATGATATTCTTTACATGACGAGACATTTTCCTTCCAAAGGAGAGTTTGAACCAGGAAAGAAATTCAATGAAGTACTTTTTTTTTTTTTTTTTTTTTTTTTTTTTTATATCTTGGAGACTAGCATGTAAAGCAGTCATGACCTGTTTAGCAAGAAACGTTTGTATGTAAGCTCTGGAAAAGCAGCTGTGAGACTGCCAGAGCAGCGTGGTGGGGAGTGTTGCAGAGTTACCTGTAGAAAATTAGAACCGAGGTGATGACCAGTCTACCTTGTGTGGCTCCTCTATGCCAGAGACTTCCTGAGTGGTGTATGTTAACTGTACGAGTACATGGAGTTCTATTTTGGGGTTCCCCAGATCTGTGGGGGAGCATGCTTGAGGAGGWTTTTTCTTACGAGCTGAGCAGAAGCACTGTAGTGCCCACCTGTGAGGATGCATTTTCCTTATTGTGAATGAAAGGAGTAGTCATCTCGAATTGACCTGGAGTTTACTCCCACTGCTTTTGTCTTTGAGGCAGTATTTGCTGTGTGGTGTGAAGAGGCCAGTATGCCAACGAGAAGAGAGACTGACATCCCCAAATTATGCAGAGTCTTTATGGAGACCTCTCCAGACCACTTTAAAGAGTACTCTGTTTAGAGAAGGGTGTTCATCACCTGTGATTCAAGCTACATGKGAATGCAAACATGTTAGTACTCTAGACCTCTCTGTTGTAGAGCAGATCACAGAGGTTAGACTAACCAGTGAATAAACCTGTTTTTGTCATTGTTTAATTWGTTGGCTTGTCCCCTAACAACCAAAAGGATTTGATTTCTTAAGTTGTTTGCCAAACTAAGCTTGTACAGTCATGGAATAAAGCAGTCTTATCTTCCTCTTCCACTCCTGGCGGTTTATTCCAGTAGCCTTCTATACTAGCTGTCCATTTGTGTGGTCGCAGGATGGACTGATTAAAACTGAAAATAAACTCCACAACAGTTAAATAATATATACACTTTTCAATTACAGCAGATCCCAGATCTAGCTGGTCCCTAGCATGGGATCAGAGGAAGGAGATGAAAACAAAAATGCACCTAGACTTATGTAGATTGGCTTAAACTGCTTCTGAACACTCCCTTGTTTCCATCCTCCCCTCAAGTYAGCAGTTGGCAGTCATTAGACAAAACCTTTTGTAAACTGTCTACACATGAAATGGCTATAGAAAATTTCCTAGGCTTACTTATTAGCTAGAACACTGCATTTTTATATAGGTTTGAAGACCATGTTTTCTAGAAGCTGTTGAGTGAAAGGACAATCGGTAATGTGCCTTGAAGTTAGGAATAAGACTGAGTTTTTGGTATGATAAACATTGACTTCAAGCTCAAAGATGGAGAGGTTTTGAAAGAATAGATATTTAAAGCATAGGTATGTAAATTTAAAGAATAGCTAGTTATTAGGCACAGAAAATGAAAGTACATTAAGTATTTTTTTGAGGAAGGGCACCTAAGTTTATTATATTTTTTTACTTAATTAAAAGTTCTTTTCCATGCTTGAAAAAAGATACTCCATTAATATTTTTTTCTTCAAACTAGAGGAAGAGTTGGTAGTATTTTTGCAGATCAAAAGATCTGTAGACACTAAATTCCTCTTCTGTAAAGATAACAGTCTTCATGTAACTAATATTTATGTTAAAGCATTGTAACAGTAGGTATTTTTACCCATGAGTGGAAGAGTTAAGTGAATGTGCTAACCTTATTCCAAATGAAAATAGAGTGGTAAACTATAAATCGATGAGAAATTGTCATTCTTTCTTTGATGAGAAAAATCAAAGCGAATAGCAGCCAAGCTTTTGATTTTTTGTGTATTAAGGGGGCCCTTATTATTTATAGATATTATTTATATGTAGATTAGTGGGGATCCATTGACAGGCCAGTTGGAGAGCATAAAAGAAAARGGTATATGACACTTCCTTTAATTACCAGAAACCTGATGCAAAAGTTTGGATGACATTTAGTATTCTTAATGAGCTTTTGCCCTGGATCCTTCCCCTTTGCCTTCTTAGACACCCTTCCAGCTTCCTATAGTTCATTGTTTACACCGGTCCTCCTAAGGGCAATGAAATGGAATTTGACCTCAGCAAAATTGACAACTAAACATATCAGTGTAAGTTTTCAGCTGATAATAAATAACACAGTAAGGAGTCTTTTTTTTTTCAGATGAGAAGAAAATGTATAAAAGTGGAAAAAGAAAAGTGTTTCAGTTTGTAGCTGGGCAATTTGATCCACGGTGATTTTTTTTCCCTTCAGATTTTCAGCTCTTGCTGAAAGGACTGAATCTCTCGTATGTGCATTTAAAATAGTCCATTTCCTATTTTTCTAAGGATAATTGTACAATGCATTCTTCTAAGATCACAAAGAATGCTTTGAATTAATTTATAATGGTGGAGGATAGGCCTTACAGTATATGAGTGTATCAGTGAAAGAGTGTTAGGTTAATCTTTTTGTTAATGTTGTGACACTTAGGTTAGTATAAACTTCTTATCTTGGAAGCAAAAATAAAGGGTTGAGACATGTTGGAAATTAGTGCATGTTACACTAGCATTTCAGAATTCAGGAATTTTCTAATGGGATATATGTCTTTACTTTGCAACTTATTTTGTTGCACTACTTATTCTAGTATAGACAGATGTTGCTATAATATTAAACTAATATTAYCTCAAATCACTAAACTTAGAAATAATACATAATTGTTAATCTCTATGCTTGTAAAAATGTGAAAGTCTTTTTAAAAACATAGCTATATCTTTCTAAATCTCCACTTTAGTTTCTGTGAAATTTTGTCACGATAGGTGTGCATCAGTGGAGATTGTGGTGTACTTTAATGTCGCTAGGACTAATTTTATGGTTTAAAATTTTGGTGTTGTATGCACCAGTACATTGCTGCTTGGAACAGGAAAGAAAGAGAGTAAATAATTAAACTTTAGGCCATTCCCGTTTTGTGAATGCAGACTCAACATGGGGTATTCTTACAGAATTTTAAAATGACCATCYACATACATTTTGTGTCAGGAGAGGATCTGAGTAACTGGGCACTGATTTTGTATCCTTTGTGGAAATTTTGTGCCTATTTTCTTGCTGTTAGATTAACAGACATTTAAAATTGGATTAATTCATCACAGATTACTAATGCAGCTTTTATGTTTCCAAAAAAGAAGCAGTACAAAAGGTGATGTACCAATGATAGCCAGTATTGTATAGATGGGCTAGAACCTGAAAAGAGTCGTACTGTTCAAATATATTCTACTATTCTTGGTCCATTTTGGGAATAAGGTTTCTGGGACTGGAATTCTAACTGTGTTCCCCAGAATAATTTAAGTTTCAGAAAGTATTAGTACATATATCAGATCTCTGTCTGCAGTAATTYGTTTTTTCTTTGTTGATGATTGTTTGGCTGTGCAGCTGATACTCTTTATTTCAATTTACTTTGCCTAATGGTAGCCAAAATGTGTGGACTGACTAGTTAAAAGCATTTCACTGTATTAAAATAAAGCTCTTCTATACACTGATCTTGTCTAATAATACAGGGTATATATTTATACATAAACTTATTAATATAGGCTGATCTGGGTTTCACAGAGACGAGCAAACTGAATGACTTACATTCCATATAGCAAGAAAAGTTCTCTTTCGATGACAGCGTAATRATAGTCTATTGATGATTGAGAAATATATGTATATTCCCCTGTTGACAGACTCTTTTTTTTTTCATTAGTGATGTATGCAGCATTAGTRACATCTTGTTAACAACTCAAGTGGTAGCAGGTCAGGTTTAAACGAGATGAAGGATATTTTGGCTAGGGAATAATGTTTTCTGCATCTCTGTAGTACTACTGATTTCAGTTCAGCAAAATTATACTTACGCAATTTTGCTTTAAAATAGAGAACAGTCCTACCCATTTCTGACTGGAATAGTTTGTTGTGTAACAGCACTTAATTGAATATTTGAAATGGTATAATAAAATTTTAATTACGGTCTGACAATAAGTATATCAAACATAGCATCTATTTTGTGGTATAAAAATCATTCATGATACTTAAACTAGCCTAATTAAGTTTCTGTAGATAGGTATAGTATATTTAGTTATTTGGAATTCTGAGGAAACAAATTAGTTTATCTTCATAGAAATATCTTAAGGAGATGAACTTCAGATGCCTTATTCCATACCTATCCAGGTACACTTCYAGAACCTTGCTCTCTTATTGTTGTAGCCAAGTATCTTTACTATGCCTGCTCAAGAAAAAAATACGTTGAAATACTTCCGCAAGTGGGACTTCTCTGTGCTTTTAAGAAAACCCCTTAGTCCCAGAAAAATCGCAACGTCATTTCTTCTGYGTGGAAGTTTCTTTTGCAGCTTCTGTGCCTCCTAAGGTAGCGTTCTGGCTGAGTACGAGAACCAGTTACGTGGGCACGTGTCAATTGGTTAAAAAGGCTGATGTGGATTGTTCAGCCAGATACTCTGCTTCAAGTAGTGATGATAAACAGTATTTCTAGGAAAGACGGTATTAGAGTGGGCTGATTAGTCATACAGCAGTCTTAGAAGATTAAGTTTATTCTCTGAGCTGTCCCTTTGAGAAGATAATGTCATCAATTACCTCCTTAGGCTTGAGAAAACTGATGTTGATTGTGAAAATAAGTAATTAAAATTCCAATGGCAAATGYAGTCGATACTGTAACCTGCCTCTATGGTGGGAATACACTGGTATTTTAGTGATACGTGTTGTAAGAATGGCGTACTGTCTTGCTGTGGGAGGCCCCCTCCGGGAGGCCTCTTGCCAAACTCCACAGGACAGGATGAGATTTTATGTGAGAATAACAGTAGAACAGATGAGGTACAGACTAGCAGTAAAACTTAAACAGACTTTTTTCTTTTGCTTTAATAATTCTCAGTGTTACTTTTTGAAAAGAGGCTAAAAATGAAGGCTTTAATATAGGAGGCTTAAAGACTTTTAGGAAGTAACTAGCCTTTACAGAATAGCTTCAGCACATTTGAAAGCAGTGTATAAAGTGTAATATCACCTGTGCAACTTCAAAAATTTTACTGTCTGTCCTTCAGTATCACAAAGAGTTTTACAGAATCATAGTAAGGATCCTTCCTTAAATAGCCCCTCCCTGGAAATGGCTGCCATTAGTCACAGGCTAAGCCAGCTGAAGATGTTTTGAAAACAGGTGCAGTGATCAGTAGCCAAAGAAACTAAAGCATTCTGGGTAGTTAAATTGGATAAAAGGTAGGAAACAAGTAGTTTAAGTTATTTAATTCATTTAGTTTGGTTGGTTGGTTAGTTTTCTTTCTTTTTTTTTTGAAAGGTAACCTAGCTGAATGCTAGCTGCTTGTTTATACAGTTTGTATTTTCTGTAATTATAAGGTGAGACTTTTGTTTTTCCTGTAGCACTTCCACATTTAAAGTATGTTAAAGTATTCAGAGCTATGCAGTACTTGACAGTGCTCTTTTTCAACATCYTCAATTGATTATTTTTTTTACTATCCATATTGCTTCTAATGTATGCATTTTTTCAAATGAGTTTTTTTTTCTTGAGAATGAGAAAACTTTGAGAATTTTCAAAGATAGAGCTCAGTTGAACAGGAAAAGCTTATAGCTCTATCTTTGATGTTGGTATATTGGTTACGTTTAGTGTCTTTTTAAAAACCCAAAATTTCTTTCACAAACCTAAAACTTGAATACTGAACTCTTACATTTAGATGGAAAAGAACTTTTTCTAGTAGATGAATGTTTTTGTGGAGATAGATGAAAAGAGAAGTGCTCAACTATCGTGTAATATTCTTCTAAATACTAAGCAGGAATGCTTGTTCAGTGGTATTTCCAGAAATGTGTTGATGGGGAGAAGTTTGTGCRTGTGCTTGCTTTGTTAGAGTCCTACAAATTGGGAATTATGGAAAGCTGGGAATAGTTTTCTATCATATAATTTCACAAGGGRTCATTAAAGTTTTTACAAAGGGGAAAAGAAASACAAAATTTATGGACTTGAGATTTCAGTCAGTTCTTTCTTACCCATCTGAAATTGTAGCATCTACTGAGCTATATACATTTTCTTTCAGAAGATGTTGCCAGTGTAATCAAAAGAAATGCCTGCACTAAGTGGGATATGCAGATAACTTGCATGGCCTTTCACTTCCAGAAGTCTCATTGCAGAGCTTGGTAATCTGATTAGAAAGAACATCTTGCTTTTCTAAGTATGGATTCTACCAGCCTATATGCCAGTTYCCTTTGCAAGGAGAATAACAGCAGCTCTGATGCTGGTCAGAGCCGTGGTATATTATTAGGTGTTTACGGAAGAATTTAAGCTGATTTGGTTTTTGTCCAGAGCATCTGTGTTTTTATTCATTGGATTCCATTCATAAGGTGAAATACACWTAGGACAGATTCAGTTTATTTAGCAACCTTGCCTAGATTTGAAGATGACTTTTACTTCACTGCATGCTCTCAACTGATGTAGATGCAGAAATAGATGCTGATTCCATTTTGGCATACTTGAGTAGCTGTAGAAAGTGTTAGTGCTGTATGCTAATCCGCAAATTGTTTCCTGTKMTTTTGATTTAACTTACAGCATTTGTACAATTGACCAATAGTAAAGCAAACATTATTGAGGGGTGCAAGAGAAGTTTTTTTTTTTTKTTTGTTTGTTTTTGTTTTTTTTTTCTCCCTCCTGGCTTGTCTGTTAYGATTTGCTGTGTTKAGTAGACCTGTACCCCAAGAATGTGCCAGGTATGAGGCAGGTCATCGGGGGCTTAATTGTGAAGTGGTGAGGTTGTGAAAACCTAGTAAAAAGCACAGTCTACAGCAGCTATTAAGAAGATATAAATTGGGGAGAGGCATGTGAAAGTTAAATTTGAGATTTTCTTGATTCTTTCATGAAAGTCACACAGGATGTGAAGCTTGAAATAAACTCAATTCTTCTGGAGAAATTTAACTATTGGAAACTATTCTTTTTTTTCCCCTCCTCTCTCCCTCTTCTCTTATTTTCTCCAGCATGCCATGGGGAGATTTGTCTTTCCCAGCCCTATAAGAAAAATGATTGGGTTAAGACTTACTTAACAGTTCGAAGAACTGCCCTTTAGAAAGAAGAGTATGCTGCACAAAATAAGTGTCTAGATTCTTGCTGTCAGAAGACTACAGTAGTTCAATACAGTATGTTCCCAAAGCAAAGCTTTTAAAATCAGGCTTACCCATAGTAGCATAGCAAGAAGTTTATCTGAGGTACAGGTTGCTTTGTGCTACAGTAACTGGGGAAAGAGGCAGGAAACTGAGATTACTTCTTTAAATTCACTTACTTGCTTCCATTCTTGGTGTGTTTACAGTGAATGTTGTGCCAATATGGAAGTAGCCTAGGTGTTAGAGTGCAAAGCTCAGCATAGGTTAATTTACTTTTATAAGTGAATTACTTTCTGTACTAATTTTGGTGCTGCCCTAGCTAGGCTACCTCCTAGTGTCCAGTTTAGTTAAGGCATCTGTATTTCACATGATTGTGGACATTCTGATACAMAACACCAGTAGACTTAACAGAATTTTCCTTTTTTCCTCCTCTCTTATAGCATCAAAATATTGGTTATGTGGGGTATATAGGTGTGCTGTTAACTGACCAACTCTCTGCTCTTGTTTGGGAGCTTTCTCTAGTAGCAGCAGACTAAAATTAATTTGAATCTGTTTCACTGCTGCTGGGATGCTTCTGTATAATGCAGGTGGACTTCCTGATATGTGTATAGTCGTGCTAGTATTTTACTTCTCTGACTCTGCTTTAGTCTGTCTCCAAAGGCGATCTTCTGGGCATCTTAATGCAGTGCTTTTCAGCCTGTGGCCTGCAGGTGCTTTAGGTTCTGTAGCCTGCTTCTAAGTAGGTCTTCGGAAACGTAGCTAAGCAAAGCAAGCCTGTCATTGCTAGGTCTGTTCATTATCCAGGGGGCCTATACCTCTGCTAGAATTTCTTGGGATGTCCATACACTGCAAAGGTTGAAAATACTTTGTTCTAACACAACTGTCCTTACATAATCATGCCCTCCCTCCCCCCAAACTACACCACTATTTTTCTTTGTTTAAAAAATAGTAGATACCTTTTTTCCCCCCTCCCCTCTTCCCCTGGAAGTAACTGACCATTTGAAAGATAATATCTTACCTTACAGATARAGATGTTAATTTGATACTGCAGTCATGCTCACAGGCAATTGCTGACGGGTGGTAGACCATACTTATGACATAAAAAGATGCTGCACTAAGATGTATACATTACTACTGATGTTCTCTATGTATAGTTAGTTCTCTATGTATAGTATATGGTATTGTGTGTTAGTTTTTTTTTTTTTTTKTTTTGTTTTTTTWATGAAGAGAGAGTTTATTAGAGAAATAGCCCTCTTTGTAGGAAGCTTCGGGAGAAAAGAAATGAGTATTTTACACTTAGCAAGTGAAAATCTGAAGAAGACATTGAAGAGGACAGAAAAATACATTTAAAATGTATTATGCCAAAAATTTGGAATCATTAGTTGAAATAGTGAAGGAAAATTTCTGTAGCRTACATTGCATCACTCTGAGATTTGTGGAAGCCTTTCTACTGAAGAGCATTTGTGAAACCAAAAGTGTCTTGTAACAATGTACTGAACCTGAAATAGAAATAACTACAGCAGTGTGAGTTTGGACAGCAGGAATATGCTATAGGCATGCAATTGTCTAGTGATGTGAATGTTTTTCTCCCTCCAGCTAGAACTGGGGGAAGAAGAGATAGACACTTTGTTACTTGTGCAGTCTCTAACATCCTGTATGTGACAGAGCACGGTTCCTGGGTGTCCATGGAATATAAAAATATTTTGGGAAACGATGGTGAAGTGTTCATTTTGGAATAAGGGAGAAAGAGGACTATCTTGAGCTTGTAAAGAGAGCAGTAAAGAATCTCCACTTTCTAATAGTTGCACTGTTTTTTTTTTTAATCACCGTAAGCGATCATAATGATTTTTGTGTGTGTGTTTATGTGTGTGTTATATATACACACACAACCAACCATTATTGGCAGTTCTTTACAAAAGTTCTGTCTGACTAATTTATCTTTGATTTATCATTCCAGCTTCTTATTCTGGTATATTAGTTGCTTCAAGCATGTAATGGTGGCATAGGGAATTCCAGGAAAGCCAAATATAAAGACTAACTATTTCTAAGCCAGTGTTTTGAGGTCTTAGTGTATTAATTGTTTTATCCAGATTAGATCTGCTTTTTAGTATATGACTTTTCTTTTTTTTTTTTTTTTTTTTTTTTTTTTTTTTTTTTTTTTTTTTTTTTAACTCTCTGGAGACTAAAAGAATCGCAGGTCACTGACTAGGAATAAAAGGCTAGTTTAGACCAGGAGTGAAAATTTGCCCAAGAGTTCCAAAAAAAGAATTCAATTGCATTGAAACCTAAGGAAAAGTTTCATTTAATATTATAGCATATGTCTAGTTGAATTCAGAGGTGTTGTAAAACCAAAAACAAATAAAAAAAATGCTTGAGTTTGGCTGGTTTGTAAATTGAGAGTCTCAAAACTTATTGCTGGCACTGTGACAGAAAGGAAGAAAGACTCCTGGTTTGTGTATGCTAAATCTGCTGAAGCCAGTGAAGAAATCTGAGGGCTGTTCTGCAGAGCGAGTCACTGGAAAGCAAAGGAGAGATTGATTTGAGTGTTCAAGTGCAGTATCAGATACTGCAGTGTGTAGTGTGGCTGAAGATCTTGGTTAATCTGAGCCTTATACTTCATCTGAGATGAGATTCACCTATTTGGAAAAGCAGGAAAAAAGGAAGCAAAAAGCAGATTGTTGGAGAGAATGGTTACTTTGTGTAAGCAATGTATCTTTGTGCTTTTGATTTAATGTTGTCTGAAATGTCCAGGGTGTCTCCACCAAGTCTGAACCTTGCAGAAGAGACTGGATGCAGGAGGTGCAGTTGACTGAAATTATATCTGTAGTGGTATTTAGTCTTCCTTTCTCTTAGTTAACTTTTATTATAGCAGTGCCAGACATGTGGCCCTGCCCTGTGAATGGGAGGGAGGGTGTCTGCATAGCCATATCCCTGCAACCCCTATGTCTCTGCGTACATGTGGTGTGTCAAACAGTGCTAATGGGATTCCCAGGTTAGATCCACACAAGATCCAGAAGACTATTAAAAGAACATGTCTTTTCATATTCTGAACACTCTGCCTTTATGGATGTAATTTGAAAGTCTTGCTTTCTGAATCCAGTACACTTTAGTGTCTGCCATTGCTGTTAAACTCAATGGAGTTAAGGTTCATCCTTCTCTGCAAAGCAATGACTTGTTCTGAGGAATTTTCTTTGCTCACTTGTATGGCTCTGGAGAGCTCTACAGTCCTGCTGTATATTTCTGCTCCTTGAATGCCTTTTCAAGATTGTCCCAACTTTGGTCATCTTCTTGGTACCAGTTCTCTGTAGTCCAGTCACTAATTAGTCTGGAATGTGGGACCACATACTGCTTTTTTTAAAGGACTTGATCCCACTTGTAAATCAAATTTTGTGGGGAATTTTGAAATTCATTCTCAACTTTAGATGAAAAGTCTTATCTTGGACCCCTTATTTTGCAAAACGGATTTTTTTTTTWAAAAAAAGTATTTTGTTTGGTTCTCCAATAMAGTGATAATGGTGCTTTGATTTCCTATCAAAATCAACAATCAATGTATTCCCACAGAATACTTAGCTGGATCAATATTTTTCTATCTGAAGAGTATTGCATTGGAAAAGCTATTACCTACTTTGTTTGCAAATAGTGTTGAATGGATATAAAACTTAAACTGTTTTTGAGTGCTATCCAAGTAGATTAGACTTTGAATACAAACTTGCATTTGACCTTGCATGTACTCTAATACTGGAGTGCTTTCAGCCAGTTTAAAGCCACTTYAGGGATTTAGTTGAGATGATGGACTGAGCGCTGTTTGTTAGATGCTGAAGTCTCTGCCTTGCACTCAGGACTGAAACCCAGTTTAGGAATCATTTGAAGAAGAGGTAGTTAGCTTGGTTATCTAGTTATTAACAAAAATAATGTGGTAAATGTCATTTTTTTCCCTCTTCTAGCTGTTGCTTTACACATTTACCCTTCTACCCTTGTAGGAGACCCCTACATCTTATTACTCCTGTAACCCTTGTTTTTAAACTCATGAAAGAATATGAAAAGACGTATTATCTCTTTAACTCTTGGTGGTGCTCTTGTAACCTCTCAAAATGAGTCTTACATCAGTCATAAAGAAGTGAGAACTATTATTGGCAGTGTCTGTTGCCTGCTTTGCTTGTTTAAAGCTATCTTATTTAATTTTGATGCCTGCTTTATTTATACACACACACACACACACACACACACACACACATTTATATATATATGTATGTATGTGTATGTATATGTATCTTCCACGGGCAGGTAGGCAGAGATCTTAAAATACTTACCCTAGCATTCTTGGCTTTATTATTGCAGGACTAACTTGATCTAACCCTTATTTCTAGGCTATTTTTCTAACTCTTCATAATGATCAGAACTGTCTCATGATGAATGTTGAAAGTTTACTGGGAACAACATGAAAATAAATATGACTTTCATTCAGAACAGTTTTGATGCACAGATTTCTGGAAAAGCAAGCCTTCTGTTTGTTTTTTTAATTATTATTATTAGGGCTTAAAACATTTATATTACACTTCTAAAAGTTTCGTATCAGTTGTATAATATTCAGGACTACTGTGGTGCTTTACTTGCTATTTGTTTTTTCATCTCATACAGTTCTACACAAGGCAATGCATATTTTGGTTCTTATATAGGTAGTTGTATATTTTAGGTTGCAAACACAGTAGTGTGTGTTAATCACGTCTCGCTTGAAATCAGATTTTTTTTTTTAATAGCCCCCATTCTTTCCCCCGCCCCCTGTTATCCAGTGGGTTCATTTTAACAGATTAAATATAAATGTATATTACCATTTCGTAAGTCTAATAAGATACTGTATTAAGTATAAGCTATGTTACTTTTTTTTGTAAGTACTAAGAAAAATGCATTATGAAGTTTAAGCCTTTATAATAGGATGCCTTTAAGGCTAAAAATCACAGCTGTAATAGCCACAAGATTGCAGGATTTCAGAGCTATGAATATGAGGAAAATACAGCTACTTTTGGCCTGGATAATTTTTGCACATCTATGATGAGAGGAAGTGGAGACTGACTGCAACAGTTCAGCTTTTAAAACTAAAGCAGTGAACAGATTGTTGCTGAGCAAAGCTGCTGCTGAGCAAACTTGTGTATAGTGTATTTTTAAAATTAGCATTACGATAAATAAGTTCAGTTCTAAACAGAGATGAAACCATGTGTACACTTCCTGCCTGTCTGAGACATTGCACAAAACCCTGGGGGTGGAAGAATTAATTCTGACATACATGAGCACATGTGAGAAGTGATAAAGCTGGTATTTCTTGGTGGAAAAGGATAGAATGTTTTTTTTCTGATTGTTCTGGTTATCTAGTAAGTAATTCACAGAATCTTTAACAGATAATTCTTCTGAAGTATTTCCTGTTCTGTAGTTACCTTTATCACAGTACTTTGTTCTAATTACGGGGATTTCTTGTTGATTCAGGACTTGAGTGTGAATACCTATAACCAGATTATCACAGAATCCACAAGGTTGGAAGGGACCTCTGGAGATCATCTAGTCCAACCTCCCTGCTCAGCAGGGTCACCTAGAGCATGTTAGACAGGGTTGCATCCAGGCGGGCCTTGAAGATCTCCAGGGAAGGAGACTCCACAACCTCTCTGGGCAACCTGTGCCAGTGCTCTGTCACTCTCACAGGGAAGAAATTCCCCCTCACATTCAGGCAGAACTTCCTGTGCTTCAATTTCTGCCCATTGCCTCTTGTCCTGTCACATGGGACAACTGAAAAGAGTTTGTCCCTGTCCCCTTGACACCCTCCCTTCAGGTACTTGTACACATTGATAAGATCCCCCCTCAGTCTTCTCTTCCCCAGGCTGAAGAGGCCCAGCTCTCRCAGCCGTTCCTCATAGGGCAGGTGCTCCAGCCCTCTGATCATCYTYGTAGCCCTACGCTGGACTCTCTGCAGTAGCTCCATGTCTCTCTTGTACTGGGGAGCCCAGAACTGGACACAGKACTCGAGATGAGGCCTCMCCAGGGCTGAGYAGAGGGGCAGGATCACCTCCCTCSACCTGCTGGCAACASTCTTCCYAATRCACCCCRGGAKAYYRTTGGCYTTCTTGGCCACAAGRGCACATTGCTGGCTCATGGTCAACTTGTCATCCACCAGCACTCCCAGGTCTTTCTCTGCAGAGCTGCTCTCCACAAGGTCAGCCCCCAGCTTGTACTGGTGCCTRGGGTTATTCCTCCCTAGGTGCAGGACCCTGCGCTTGCCCTTGTTGAACCTCAGGAGGTTCTTCTCTGCCCAGCTCTCCAGCCTGTCCAGGTCTCTCTGAATGGCAGCACAGCCCTCAGYTGTATCAGCCACTCCTCCCAGCTTGGGATCATCAGCAAGCTTGCTGAGGAGGCACTCTGTCCCCTCATCCAGGTCATTGGTGAACAAGTTGAACAGGATGGGACCCAGCACTGAGCCCCGGGGGAYGCYRCTAGCCACAGGCCTCCAACTAGACTCCAYGCCACTGATGACGACCCTCTGGGCTCTGCCTTGCAGCCAGTTCTCAATCCACCTCACTGTCCACTCATCTAACCCACACTTCCTGAGCTTGCCTAGGGGGATGTTATGGGAGACAGTGACAGTGTTATGGGAGATGACATCCAGAATGAGCTGTTCAATTATGCTTAGTCTGAACTACTGGTTAGAACATTACTTGATCATTCCTTTATCTAATTCAGTAAAAGGTAAGTTAGTATGTATTTTYGTAAGACTGTTGATTTAAAACCTCAAAGAGATAGAGTATTTACTTCATCCTTGGAAGATCTGTTCAAATAACTAGTTACACACAATATTAACATCCTTTTTAAAGCTTAAGATCTCTATTTATTCAGGAGCCATGGGATTTCTTTATGCCCCAGACAGTGAAATTGAACAACATCCAGTATTGCTTTTTTTCCTAGTCAGTGAAAAAGCAGCTGGGCACTGCAGGCCAAATCCAGTGAAGGGCTGTAGCTGATCAAACTTTAGGTGTTTGTGATACTTTGYTGGAAGAGTGAGGGTGCTCCAGAAGCCTCCTCTGTACTGTGAGCATGCAGGTGCACGGCACTGGCTGTGCTCTCTGCTGGGCACTGTCAGGTAAGAATGACTTCAGGGAAAAGAGCAGAAGCTACCTGGCAGTTAAAACAAGGCTGTTAAGCACCTGTGACTCTTTCAGACATTCCATTTCCTTGAACGCGTTGCTGTCCGGGATTTGCTATAGTCCAAATACTGTGGAGGAATGAGTTGGATGATTTAGTTGATAAACCAGGATTCCCGTGGCATGGCATCCAGAACTTGGCATCAGGTGCTGCATAATCCAAGCTGTCTGGGGCTGGATACAGCCAGCAGGCTAAGCTGGGGAGCCATCAGCAGTCAGCACACGTGCTAGAGTTTCATGGCATGGTATGTGCCACATTAACAGTTCGCTGTTATTGAAAACAGAACGTGCTGCATCCTATTTCCTCCTCCCCTAGAGGGCAGTTCTGGAAAAAAAAGTTCTGAAAAATAAACAGAGTATGAGTCAGTGTCATAATCTTGCCAAAAAGTAAATGTCATGTAAAAATATTGTATGTAAATTGTGTGAAATAATCTGCTTGCTTCTGGTGGTATCAATTATGTCTTACCTGGAATACAGTCATTTTGGGGCACTGGACTTCAGGAAAGCTGTGAGCTACTTTAAAGAGACTCCAGAGGAAAGCAATTAGAAATATTTGGAGGTGGGAGAGAGAGCTAAAAAATACAGWTTAAGAGTAACAGTCAAAAGGTGTGTTTTTTCTTTTTCTTTTTTCCTTGTAGAAATGAGATTACTGATCTTTTTAAATATGAAAGCTGCAAAGAAAATAGAAGCATACTGGTACAGTGGAATACAGTGCCTAGAGTATGGAATATTCACTCCTGAGTTTAAGAACAGATCTGACAGACATCTGTTAGGAATTAAAGTTAAAATGATACTACCAAGAGGAATGGCCTTGATAACCTCTTAAGTTACTAATTTTTTTTTTCTTCCTCCCCTCCCTGAGATTCTCATCCATCCTAATTTAATCTTCAGTAAACTGGTTAGATTAAGTTAGTTCACTGTCATTGTAGGAAGTATTTTTTTTAATCTCATTTTCATTGTACTTTTTCCTGAATGTCCTGTCCTTGGCCAACAAGTTTGCAATCAACTGAATAGGCAGCATTTTAGGGAGTTGTGGTAGCTTTAAAATCCTTTCTCTCCTCCTAAAATTTCGTACAATTTTTGATGTATTCTATATTTGCCATATTTTTGGTATGTTCTTGTGTTCAGTTGGCTAACTGCTATGAACACAGTTGCCTTTAGAATCACGTGAAGAGTGAATGCATGTTCTTAGTTCCCGAATGCTTGAATTTATGTGTAGCTTTAATGTGTTGATCAGTTGTGCTAAACTTACTAGATAATCAGTCTTTAGTATGTTTTTTTTTTTCCTTATCAGTAGGAAAGAAAATGCTATGTTTTGTACTTTACTTTGTGTTTACTTTTTAGTTTCATGTTGGTTGACAGTTGCATGAAGCTTTGACTTTACTTTTGGTACTCTCCTGTTGTTCTCCTAGTTAGCAACAATGGCAACAACAAAATCCAAATACTATATGTGACTTTTTGTCTGAGTAATTATATAATTTAGTATGTGTGGTTTTTTTTCTATTCTACAACTTTAGATTTAAAAAAGACTTTTAGATGGTGATTTACAGATCAGTGTCAGTCATGATTTTGGTACAAATATGCAAAATAGGATATTTTACATAGTTTAGATATCTGAGAATTTCAGAATATAGTTTTATTGAAATACCTTTAAATGAGGAAAGTAATAGCTATRTTTAATCAATTAACTTAGCAGGTTTCAGAAGTCATGTTCTGTTGGATTTTCAAATTGGTACATGTTATCTCTTCAACTTCGTCCTTCTGTGCTAGTCTATCAATAAAAATAAATCCTTAAACCATCTTTCCCCCCCCCCACGGTAATTAGTTTAGGAAGTGTTATACTAAGGATAGAAATAAACCAAGAAAAGAAAACTTTTGTATTTGCAGAAAAGTCTATAGTTGTGTATAGCCCCCCTTTTTAAGGTTTTTTTTTTAATTTGGTATGAATTTGCTTCTAAAATTTTAAATTATTTTTTTAAAATAGATTACAATAAATAGATGCTTAATAAAATACACTTTCAAAGAGGAAAAACAACGTTCTTATATGGAAAGTGAGTTCAGATCCTGATCTACCATTCCTATTCTTGCTATCACTTTTGCATCTGAAAATACTGTTTTCTTATTTTTTCTTTCTACCAAAATGGTAACATTTTAATTATATTGTACAGCAAATCTATTCTAGATAAATAATTCTTTTTACATTTATAGATTTTAGTATTTTGTATGCTGTTGTACTGAATTTTTATAGAGCTAACTTTTTAAAAAGAAAACTATCATTAAATTACTTTGACTGGAATTAAATGTGTTGCCAAAGAATTATCAAATTGTTTCCAAAATGCTATTTTTCTTGTTGACTTCCCCCCAGTCTTCACATAGTTCTCTATTAGTTACGTCACTATTTTGCTCACTAACTGCCTGGACCAATTTGTTTGACAAAAATTATGAAATCTTTTTTTTTTCCTAATCCTATTTGCAAGACAAGTATATCATTAATTTCTTTACAGTCCTTTGAACCTCCCCAAATCTTCCAAAACTTGAGCAGCATTTCTAGAAAGAATTCTGGCAACTTCTTAAAAGTGAGAAGTTATTCAAATCTAGTAATTCAAATAATGCCAATAAGCATCTCTTGTAGCTTTTTACTCATAGTTGGAAAAAGTGTCAACAGAAAGATTTCACCCAAGTTGGCATTTAAATAGAGAATGGATATTAATGACTTCTTCCATGATTTTTACCATCTAACCACAAACATATTATTGATTGCTTTTTTTTTTAAGATTTTAAAAATTCTTAGTATTTGAATAAGAAATTGTCTCAGACTTCTTTTTCTTGCACTAAAACACATGAAGTCTGGAAGTCAAATACATAATTTAAAGAAACTTTAATTGAGAAGCTACTTATTTCAAGTTTGTTATTACTATTTTCATCTCTAAATAAGAAAAACTTGATGCTTAGATTTTGCTTGGAACATACTGCCGATAGATGCAGAAAACATGTGTGATCAAAATTAATGAAGGTGTACCATTTTTAGAACTGAAAAGCTAAATAGCTTTAATACTTAGTTAAACCTTACATAAAAACGGCAATCTGGTAGCTATGGCAATGATAGATTTTAAATGAGATTTTAGATTCAGGAGGATACACTGCAGGAGCAAGCATTCAAGGTATCTTGCCTTTGTGTGGTCTTTCAGCAATAGAAAACAAGAGAAGAGACCTACATAAGGTATTTTAATGAAGTGGGATTATTTTTAGAGAAAACAGTCATCAGTTCTGGAGTGTGTGATTTTTTTTTTTTAAAAAAAACATAGTTTTATAGAGTTGTATGCTATATTGATTGAAAGGATACAGATCTGCATTCTTAGATCTCAAATTGCTGTATAAACATCAAATCTCTGCTCCCCTTTAAGTGTGGTTATCTGTTGGCCTCCATTCTGCAATTTTGAACCTGCTGAGTTGTGTGTTTGTGCAGGAAGTCTGAGACCAAATTAGGAACAGAATCAAAAGCCAATGGTTTTCATTCTGTGTTGCTGGYGGGGGGTGGTAGGGTGGGTAGAAATAAAATACTGTTTGCTTTTCCTAAGGGTAGTCACTGTTCTGGGTTTGCAGAGTTGGGGTAACTACAGTTTGGATGTTTGGAAATGATGCTAGTAAGTTCCTGTATGGAGAATCTAGTTGCTCTGTGCCCATGGCTAGGATAGACTTTTAACTTCTTTTTCCTTTAAGGGAATTTTATTTCAGATATTTCTTTAATTTCCCCAGTTCAAAAGCAAAATTAAAATATTTTTATCTTTCTGTATCTGTCACCTTAGTGTAGTCCTAAAAGAACACTGAAAAAAATTGATGGGATTACAGCTTCCATACAAGTTCAACTTTAGATAGATAAATGCAAAACATGCTTTTGTTATTTTTAGTTAAAAGTTAAATTAAGTAAAGGAAGTATTACCTGTGGTTACCAAATTGAACCTCCTGATTTGGGTTATGAGATCCTTCACGATCTTAGAACCTGTAAATGCTATCCATATAGTTAAGAGATAAGCCTTGAAAAGGCACAAAAGTTTGTTTTTAAATCAGCTTAATGACTAGCTTATTTGAAGTTCAGAAACTGACTAATCAAATAATTTATAATGAAGAAAATATCTGCCTTGCAGCTGTAGAGAATACTAAAATTTTCAGAAGTTGGTTTAGTACTTCCAGATGTCTTGCCAGTAGGTTCTATTAGCTTCCAACTTAAAAGGTAGGGGGAAGTCTTTTGCTTTTGCCATGATTATATGCTGATGTTTACTTACAAGATTGGAGAATCTTTGTTTTAAAGGCTTAAACTTCCTGTATTGAA
This sequence comes from Rhea americana, assembly GCF_003343005.1. Taxonomy (NCBI): domain Eukaryota; kingdom Metazoa; phylum Chordata; class Aves; order Rheiformes; family Rheidae; genus Rhea; species Rhea americana. The sequence goes on from NW_028186568.1 coordinate 891,833, forward strand.
TTGAAACTTTAAATTTTTGTTACAAAAATTCAGCCCCTTTTGTTTTACATTTTAAAAATGTTCAGTTTGATCATGATGTACCTACCCTAGCACTGATTGTGGGCAAAATACTGATAACATTGAACCATTATTATTTAGAAATTTCTAAATGATTAATTTTGCCTTTCTCTAAACTGTACAACAGTAACAAAAATAAAATCAAGCCACAATCTGATTATCAACCAGAAGAGCCCAAAGCTCTTACTGTCCTGCTTTCAATAGCCTTTTCATATGAAAGTCACTTATGTTGTAGTTTTGTTGTAGCTTCCAAGTTTCCAGAAAAAAAATCCTCCCATTTCCTGTTGCAGTATTTCCCATTTCTGGGATGCAGATGATGAGCTAATGGACTGATTTTTTTTAATGAGTTTTTAAACTTCTGGCCTTCTATGTTCATTTCAGATGTTACACTTGCCTGTAAGGTCTTACATGCTTCAGTACCATTAAGTCTTTAGAAATCAGTTTCTCTTCCTTGTTGCTTTGAAAATATACAAGAAGTATATTTGAAATCAACTATATGTGTGTTATCTGCCAAATCGAGTATAGTAYGTTTGCTATAGTAATACTGTTTTCTGAAGATGTGTTTTGCTTGTGTGAATTTAGTGATCATCTTAACCATGGGTTTCCCACAATTGGTTGAGCTGTAAGCAAAAACTTAACACTTCTAATAGTACTTTGTAATTTTATTTACGAAGAGACTGATTCTGCAGAGTGTTAGTGTATCTGTACTTTTGAGTGGAACTGATTGCCATTTGAAAATATCGAAGGTAAGTATCTTAGTATTTGGAGAGAAAAAGTTTTAATGGTTTGTGTTGTGTTTTTTTTTTTTTGTTCTTCCACCCTCCTCCCCACCCAGTTTTCATTAAGGTAATTCTTTAAAAATTGTCTACGATGTTGGAAGGTAATTCTTTAAAAATTGTCTACGATGTTGGATTTACTCTCCTTTTCTTGGAAAAGGCAATCAAAATTCTTATTTTGAGAATTTTCAACCCTCCCAAGATTTGATAATTTGTTGAAGGGACTGCAGGATGGCTGCTAATTTTGCAGGATAAAATAGGGGAGTGAAAATATAAATGATAAAGTATGTGATGGCTTTGCTTGCAAACTGGGTACTTCTATATTAACTCACGGAAGATGTGCAAACCATGAGAATACACTTGCTTCTGAAAGGTAACTTTAAAGTTCTGTAGTGGGGAAGAAAGAAGTTCTGACATTGTTTCTCCTACTTAATATATATTATGTGGAAAAACTGAGATGTTGAGCCCTATAATGTTTTTTTTTAAACTAAAAATCTGATTTGGATGSCTAAGGGAAAAGGGGATAGGGTCTTGAATCTTTAACAAGATTTCTTTAAAACTTGGTTATTGAAATTAAACACATGTTGAATTTCCACATAAAAGCTAAAACCAGTCTTTTCTTTTCAGTAGCTCAATTTTTTTGGCTTTAATGAGTATGTTTCACTTGTGTCAACATAGTCTTGTAGACTAGGTAGAGCCTGAATTTTGAATATTCGAAAGCTGAAATCTTGGCATCTTCAAACTTTGTACATACAAGGAGACAAAGGGAAGGTACAGACCTAGTTTTGTCTTYGCATGTTAATCTGAAAGCGGTCCTGCAGGCTCTCCAACTAAGCATGTCGCTATGTGTGTAGATTGAATGCTTAATCTTGTTTTCATGTAGTTTACTTGGAACATCCTGTACATAGTGCAGAGGAATACAGATTAGGAGATGGAAATAATATATTTGTACACACTGTATTAAAAGTGCTTATAGGCGAAGGCCAGTGTAAAGAAATTCTGTCAGCTGCTTCATGACATGACAGACTCTTACAAGGCAATTTGGATATAGTATTGCAGCACAGCTGAAAGAGGAGGTTTGAGGATAATTTCATCCCACAGATGAAGTGGTCAGTTCTCCAGTTTGTCTATATGTTKTTTTTCAACAGCATTAAAAATGAGATATCACTGTCATTTGAATTAAATATATATATATTCCAAAGTGTTCTGGAGGGTCTGTATTTCCTCCCTGACATTTGGAAGATCCAAACTATAAAATGGATGTAAATGTCCAAATTCAGAAGATGCAGGTTCTTTTATGATGTGGGCATCTGGCCATTTTATCAATTCTTCCAAGTATAATCAGCTCGAAGGCTGAAGGAGCGGCATCATTCCAGAAGTCTGTGTTGCCTGCCAAAGAAAATTCAGCCACTGAATTGGTGGAAATTGCTGACTGGTCACCTAGAGACTGCTCCTTATTTAAGTGGTAAACCAGCTTTTCAATTGTGGCAGCCAGGGCTGCATATAGAAAATCCTGTCTGTACAGAAATGTGCATAGCAGTTGTGAATTAAGATATCAGAGAAACTGTTCTTTCTACTTCCATTAATAAAATAAAATTTAGGCACTAGTGAAGTGGTTGTCCATTAGCCTGGATTTCCTAAAAAGAGCTGCRAACTGCAGAAAGTTCATTTCTTTTTATCCCTTCTTTCCCTTTCAAAAGAATGTCAGAAATAATAATTTAAAGCTGTTTTTTGGCTATTGACTTAGGATATGCAGCATACTATGCATTTTAATACTGTTCCTGAGGAATTAAACGCACTGTGACTGTATGCAGRATTTACAGTATTGGTTTTCAGCTTTCGCTGTCAGGAAAGCTACTTTAACCACAAAAACAGGATTTGCTCTGTCGAAGGCTCCTGCAGTCACTCGCTTTTACCCAGTGTGTACGTGGTGGGATTCGTTCAGCCCATCCGTGGGTATTTAACGGCCTCCATTCGTGAGGGCTCTGGGGCGAGGCGGCGGGGGGCTGCGCTCCGCCGCGCAGGTGGCGGAGCCTCCCCGAGGCGGCAGGGTAACTGCCGCGCTTCACCTCAGACGCAGCCGCTGCCGCCGYTCCCGCAAAGCCCTGCCCGCAGCTTTCCCCGGCAATCGCCTTACGGGGACAAATTTAGTTTAACGGCAATCCGCCTTTAATCTACCGGAGGCCCCGGCGCCGCCGGGGAGCGCGGGCGGCGCTGGCGGGCGGATAGAAACTTCTGGCAGCTTCCAGGTCCGGGCCCGCCTCCCGGCGCTCTCCCGCCCGCCCGGCGGCGCCGCCCTCGCCTCCGCCCCTGCGGGCTCCCGCGAGTTAGACGCGCTTGTGGAGCCGAGCTCGCTCTGCTTCCCGCAGCTGGGCCGCGGGAGCCCTCGTCTGCTTGGAGAACTGTTGAAGTCGCTCGTAAAACGCGCTCTGCAGCAGCTTCGCAGAGCTGCGGGGAAGACCTGCCTCTCCCCACAGCTGCCCCGCGGCGCCGGCCCAGCCGCGCCCCGGAGGGCGTTAGAAGCAATAGCCGCCGTCCGCCAGTGGGGAGAACCCGCAGGGGATCGCCGCGCCCTTCGCTCGCCCCCCAGCGCGGGGGAGGGCGAGGGGAAACCTGGGGCAGGCGGCYGGGCCGCCCTGCGCGGTGGAAGAGCCCGGTGGTGGTCTGGGGCTTCACAGGCTCCCAGTTAGCAAAAGCTGACTGGGGAGGGGGCTGTGCAGGGCTCCTAAGAAGGTAGTTCTTACCCACAGGTGAAGAGTCTTACGTTGAGGTGTAAAACGCAAAAGGAAATTCAGATTATCTTGTCTCCTTAGCGTAAAGCAAAGGCTGGGACTGCAGCCCAGAGATTGGGGGACAGCTACATACAGTGAGGCTAGTAGTGCTGTCTCAGGCTTGAGTCTTCTGCAACTTTTAAAAGTCTTCTACAACTTAAAAGAAACTTAAAACATTTGACTTAAAATGATCCAGCGCTGCATCTCCCCCTTTGCCTTAGAGAGTTGCAATGCTTCATATTGATATAATTCCAGAGTGCTTACAATGCCTCTTTCAAGAGTACTGAATCATGTTCTCAGATTTTAGCTCAATTTTTTGACAGTACCATCTTTTGGTAACTTAGGTTGAAAAGCAAAGAGAGAATAAAAGCAAACCCCACTAAAACATGTTAAGTAGGCAAAGCTGCATTCAGTCCGAGAGTAAGCACGTTTAGTAAATGATCTAAACACAGAGCAGAGAAAGGATAACAGGTAAAAACAACTGTGTACTTAATCTTTACAATTTTGATGGAATTGAATAAAATTTTCTGTTTGAGAACAGATGACTCACTTAGAGTTGGTGAAAATGACGGAAGTCACAATAAGAATTACCTGAAATTCATGCGAGACTTTGATCATTAATGTTTACTTTTCTAGTTTGCATTTTCTACAGCAGACCACGTGCTGCTTGTTGTCTGAACTTACCCCTTTCAGCTGAAACAGTCAGAATGAGTGAAGTATATTGTAAACTTCAGTTAGGCGATTTGGGAAAAGACCACTTAATTTGTGTTTTCAGTGAAATGATAAACTTTTCCTGAAGTTTTATCCTAAACATAGCTGTTGAAATCACATGGTTATTAAATACTTTAAAAATGTATAAATGATTCATAGTGGTTAATAAACGTATTCTATTGGTATAAATATTCCTAACAACAGTTGCTCCAGTTCTGTATGTGTGGCAAAAACATACCTACGGTGGTAATCAAATAGTCCATGTGTTTGCTATTCTTTCCCTGGAATTAGTTAATATTTATTATTGCAATTACAGTAATTTTGAAGTTATCTGTTAAAAAAAAAAAAGTTGAGCTCTAGGTCAGGATTTGAAATTAAATTGCGTGATAGTAGAAATTATTCTTACAGGTGTTCACTCCAAGAGTGGATATTCTTATGGAGGATTTTTTTAAGCCAGAATAGTGATTATTTTATCACTATTGTTTGTTTGAATATTATTTGATAGTTACAGCTTCAATAAGAATTTAGAACTGTAAAGTTTGGAGATTGTACAATTGTTTGCTCCTCCTTGTAGCATTTGAACTATGATAATATTGCTAGTATTATTTGAAGCAGTAGACTCCCAAACAGACCTTCAGATTGTCTTACTTCCTAGTACTATAAACTTTTCTCTCTCTCTCATTTTTTTTAATAAGATTCTGCAGTAGTGAAGGAAGTGTTTTTTAGTTTCTGTAAGTTAAACTTAATACTATGACTCCAGTTCTCAAGATCACATATTGGGCTATATAGGGAGATATAAACAGATACTAACACAACCGGGTCTTACAACGTGTATTCACAGGAGAGATCTAGCTATGTGCATCTGTGTTGACCCAGCTGGGATCTGTGTTTCTTTGTAAACTAATCTCAGTAATCCACACTAAGTTAAGAAAACCTAAGGACATGAAAGGCTGTTAACATTGTACTCTTTGCTACTGAAGAATTGAAGAAGGCAGGAGGATTCTCCCCTTCCAGAACCTGACTAACTTCATAAGAGTGTCTATTGCTGCTTTTCCCCTTTCAGATCTACATTGCAGGAAGGGGACAGTTGACCTGCTGAGGGCACTAAGCAAAATCAAGTTTATCACCATTTGTGTTACTATTTTACCATCCTTCCAACTGGAGTAAGAGAAAAAGCCTTGCAGTATTTGTTGAAGACAAATACACTTGGACTCTTAAGGGAGCAAGGAGGAAGCGTGTATCAGCATACCAACACTGTTAACGAATCTTTTTAATCTCAGTTAAATTTTATTATTACAGAATCCATAACAGATATGGATGTCTGTTCATGAATATAGTATTGCTCCTTCCCCCCCCCCCCCAGTGCAGTCATATGGGCATGAAGGGGAGAGGTTCATTAGCACGTTTATGTTRCTGGTTGTTGTAACAAGCATAGATTGATAACATTTTTCTAGCAGTGTGGAATGGGTTCTGTTACATGAAGATGACTGAGGTAAACTTGAGCAAAGTCAAGGTAAAACTTTATTAATACAGTCTATTAGTTTATTAATACAGTCTGTTAGCATCTCATGTCTCATTTTTTCGATTTTGCAAAACATAAATTTCTGAAAAACCATACATGGAAGAACTTGGGTATATACTGGATACCTTTATCTCAGTCCCACTGGAGTTGGAAACAGCTAATGGGAAATCTCTGCTACTGAATGCAAACACTTCAGGGAGATGTACAGTCTCAAACAGTAACTCTTAAGACCTATGGAAGACTGTTACCTCTGTGTTCTTCCCAGGGAGAACAAGAGTGAATCAGAATTGCCTGTTGTGAGCTGTGTTTGAATCGCTAGAGGTACACAAACATAATATGGGTTTAGACAAGGGTTTAGATCTTTCTTTTCAGTTCTTGTTTGGGGCTGCATGGAGAGAGGCTTGCACCTCTTAGAAATGTAGCTTGCTCCTGTCACTTGCCACCAGTTGGCTTCCCTTCTGACCCATCTTGGGTGAAATAACAGGATGAGGTGGTTCAGATATTCAAAATCACCTATCCTGGATTATACCTCAGTTGTTCCCCTCTGAAAGAAGGGAGCCTTCATAAGTCTACCCTGTGTACTAATTGGACCCATTTCCCTCTCCCCAGCTCCTGCGCATAACATTTCTTTCTCTCTGCTCCCATTTTCTGTTTCCCAGTTCAGGTGCCACCTCTTACTTTTTGCAGGACCTTTCCTTCCTCTGGCCCCTTCATCATCTTTGCCCATTCATCCTCCCGTTACAGCAGTGTTGCTACTGCTGTAATGCATGTGTGAATTGAGGGTAAGCTTTATGGGGCTGTTTTGTAATAATTTGTCTGCATTAAGGAAGACAGTAGTAGTTTTATTGCCAGTGGTCCTGTGTTTCTGAGGACTAGGCTGAAAATATTTGAGTAATTAAAAACCAATTGTGTTCCTTTTTTCTTCCAGGCCATTGATGAGCCTCCTTATCTCACAGTGGGCACTGATGTAAGTGCTAAGTATAGAGGAGCCTTCTGTGAAGCCAAGATCAAGACAGCAAAAAGGCTTGTCAAAGTCAAGGTATGTGGTTTTCCTCCTAACCCTTCATGAAAAAACATCGTTGGTGTTTGAAATAACGTAACATGAAACTTTCTAGTCTGAAGACAAATAAGAGGCTATCTGTTCCTTGAAGACTAGCAGTGCAGCCTGTGAAAGAACAGTATGCTTGTTGTGGAGGTGGGGGTTACGCACTTCCCTCCCCCTCCCTTGCAGTTGAATAAATACATTGTTTCTTCTACTGCTTTGCCATCTGCCTGAATCTGGTATTTGTGCCCTTCAATGCCATTAGGCTAACCTTAAAATAGTTTATTAAAATATGACAAATGCAGGTTTATGTACAGGAGAATAAAAAGTTTTAGGTAATTCATGATAACAAAGTAGGTTTAAAATAGTTATTCAGGGAGCACAGGTCACTGCCATTTAGCAGTGGCAACTAGATAATGCTTCAGGAATAAGACGAAACCCTGCTGTCTTCCAAAAAAAAACTTGTCATATTAAATCCTATAGAATAGGAAGCAGGTGATCTTACCTAGTCTTTATGATGACTCTACCAGTAAATACAAGCCATATACAGTATTAATAAAAATTGGAGAGAATGAATAGAAGATACATATTTTAACATCCCTTGGAAATTTACTGCATCATTAGTAGAAATAAAAAGAACAATTTGGAGGCTTGTTTACTTATCTACTTGTTTAAAGTAAGTATGTATATTTACTTATACATATGCTTGTATATAGTAAGTCTACACTGTAAAATGGTCTTAAATTTCTGTTTGGATGGTGCTGCCCTAGGAACTTCTAGTCTGGGAGCAGGCAGTATTTTTCTCTTCCGCCTCTTAAACTCATACAGAAATGTAACAGAGCAGGTTCAAAAGCCCTTCTGAAGAGGAAATTAGAGTGGTAATATACTGCTTAGATGCAACAGAGTTAAAATAGATTTTTTTTTTTTAATGTCTGCTGTAAAAAGAAATGAAAATGCTCCATTACAAACTATCATGTGTTGCTTGGACCTGCCATCGTGCTGTGTCTGACTTTTTTTGCCTATAGCATGTGTAAGAGAGAATAAGTTATCCCCAAAAGCCCTGGTGGGAAGGGCTGTCACTTGATCTGATGAGTAAGTACAATGAAAAGATGTTAGTCTTAAATCTGACATCTTTAAAAAGCCTTTAGAGCAAATTAGAGATCTTTTCATTTCATTAGTCTTAACTGTTAACTGCATCAGCTGGGTTATGTTTAACAGCACCATTGAGTTTAAGCTATTAAGTATCTGTATTTAAGCTGTTAAGTATTGGTATTAAAGTACAGGAATTGTGCCTAAATTAAGTCTTAATTCCTTTCAGCTCCTTCAGAAGACTTGTAACCTTCCTTAGATGGCCCTTTGCACTTGGGCACACTTTCCATTGAGAAGTAGTTTCATATGGATCTATTGCAGCTAGGTCACTGCAGTATTTTGTAGAAGGATCTTGAAATGAAATGAAATAAAGTTTTTACTGTGGTTTGTGGAGGCTGTCTAAAGCGCTGTGGCTCTAAGTTTCTGGGGGATGCATGTGTGCGTATGTTTCTTTTCTATTTGCTACTGCATAATCTAGAGCAGTAAGGTCTGCAATACTGTTACTCCTTTGTACAGTGATTTATTTATCTATCTAAGAGTGYGGTAACAGAATCTGTTCACACTGTTTTTTCTCAACCAAGAGTGTATGTTCCCTAAACATGACTGACAGCTTGATTTTTCTCAAAAAAACTTTTCAAAAATAAAAGCACATATAGACTTTCTGAGTATTAGCTTTTGGCAGGATTTTTACTACCAGGTTCACATTGTCTGGAGTTTTGGTCATTTATACTCTCTGTTTATCTTCCACTTCTTTAACCCCATGTCTYTTATGCTCGAGTCATGTTTGAGGTAGTTATCTCTTCCTTATCAGGAAACTCAGTTGGCTTCATAATACCAACTTTAGCTTGAAGATTCCATTTAAGTTTCATAACTAGATGCACCCTTGAGAAAGGAAGAGGAAGGTGACTGTATTTTAATGGTATAGATTAAATTGTTTTCAGACAAGTAAAATACCTTCCATTGCTTCTCCTTTTATCCACTTTCTTCTGCTAAATTTTGCTTCTTAAGAGTATTTTGAGGGGCACCTTAATAAAAACTTCTTTTTCCATCACCAGCATAAATCAATAACTATTCAATTTAAATCAAGTGCAATGTATTTTTCATTTTGATATCAACAGATGCCTTATTTCAGACTTTACTAGGCTTTGGCAAGTTCTGTGTATGCTGCAGAGTTCTACATTAACAGTGTAGGTACATTATGCACATTGTCGTGGAAAGCAGTAGAATCTACAGAATTACCTGGTCTTTTGAAAGGTATAGAAGGCAGTATAGGTTTCACTAAAGAGCCAGGCTTTTGCCATAAGAACACTGGTAGTCCACTCCATTTCCATAGGATCAATTATACTTCTGTTGTTATTATTATTTTTAAAGAGAGATATTTAAGCCAGTTTATTTTGATAGTGTCTGCAGGGACACAGCCATCTTCACCTTTTTGTATCTGGATACTCCACAGAAGTTTCAAAAGAAACAGTTTTCAGTGCCTGGCTTCATTAAATGGAATCTACCGAAGCATCTACTTTATAGAGCCTGTCTTAGAGGACTGTCTTTTCAGGATGGTGATAAAAAAGGGAAAATTGCAATTGAATCTAAACAAATTGACCTGCTAGATGTAGCAAACTTTTACCTGAGACAGAAAAGACTTTTAAAACCCACACTGACAAATACTGGCATCACTGCCATCAGCTTCAAGAAAGGCCAGTAGTACCACATTGTGTTTGTAGTTTGAATATTCCTATTAATATACATATAGTGCATATGCATTATCTCAAGAAGCTAAAATGGTTAGTATCAAAAATTTCTCCTGAAAAAGCGGCAAAGCCACAAGGCATCTTTAAAAGAAAAAATCATTCTGGAATACAGAATAGCAAGTTACTATGTTCTCCTTTCTTTTTAGTACGTTGTGGCTAGCACATGGTTTTGGATAGAGTTCCTTTTTGCTGTAAAACGCATTTAAGATAATAACAAAAAATCAATTAAAACAAATAAGTCAAAATTGATATACTGGATATTCCAGCTGAGTGAATAGTGACCGCTGTGTGGTTACTGTTGTCAGATATCGGGCATCCTAGCTATGAACTTTGGATTTCTGGATAAATCCCAAAGAAGAGAGGAGTAAATATCTGTATTTGTCAGGTTAAATTTCAAATGGTGGCTTAAGCTGTATTAATTCCCACACATAATCTTTTGTCTGGCTTCCAATTCATAAAATATGATCTGCCTCTATCCAGCAGACAGGAAGTATTTGCTGCCAGTTAGTGGGACGATGCAACTTTAAAAAGAACAGGCTTTCACTATGTAATGCCATGATTTTGAYGGAATATGGACAAAATTACTGTTTCTAGAAGTAGCACCTCTAAGTCAGTGAAGCATATTAGTGCATTTATTTTCTAGTCGGTCAAGGTAGGCTCTCTTCATTTCTGGTTATAGGTGTTGTTCTTGCCTGTTAGCTAGTTTCAAGGTTTACAAAACCCCTTAAACTGTCCTCCTGAAGAGGCTCAGTAGGAAAATTGGTGGCAGAGAAAGAACACTGTTCTGAAGSAAATTCTGCTGTCACCGTGTTCTACAGGGAAACCAATTTTGGGCTCATTTGTGAACTAAGTCCTCATATTTAATGTAGGATTGCTGTAGCTTAGAGTAATCATTAGACAGCTAAATCTTGTGTATGTGACTGACTATTTTAAATACTAGATTAAAAACATCGTAACCTTAGGCCAAACAAGTGTGTCCTGGTGCACCTTAGCATATTTCGTGTGGTGTGAATGTGTAAAAATGTACAGATAGGTAATGCCAGATTGCTCAGTTTCCCTGAGTTTTTAAAACAAGAGTGGAATTAACTTTAGGCCCAACTGATAGGGTAATCCTGTGACTTTGGTCATGACCAAGTTAGTTTTCAGTAAAATAAGTGAAATTGGAACAGTGTTTGAAATAGTTGATCATAAATTTGAATTTCCAGGCCACTCTATATTAGGACAGAAGGTGTAGGACTAGAGATACAGTCAGCGACAAGAAAATACCCCAGAAATACTTAAAGATTTTACTTATTTTAAAAATATTTTACATCCAAAAGTATAACAATCTGGATGTTTATGTCCTATTACTAGCAATACTTAGGCTAGGCTGACATGAACTGAAAGGCTACAGAATTCTATTCTGGGTTTGTTACTGACAGCAGTGCCCTGTACTGTTTTGTGGGTCTTTCAGCTCAGAGTGAGGGAAATGCTGCTTAACCATCAGCAGCAACAGTGGGAAAAAAAAAAAAAAAAAAGGTGTTAGATATATATTTCTTAAATGTTCTTTATGCTCAGGACTCTCTAAACCTTCTCCTCTTTTTGTTTGGTACTAGAGCAAATCAAGATCGTTAAACTTCTTGATAAACAATAGTTTGTGACTTCCTTTAGAGTTCTGCTCCAGAAGGTTAAAAGTATTTTAAAAGATTTCAGTAGCAACTAGGAAATTATTTCCCTGTATTTCTAAAATACCTGAATGAAAGACAGTTTCAGCTAGCTGATTATGGTGACTAATTGAAAGATGAGAGTAAGACACTGTCTACTGACATCTGCATGTGTTTATGCTGCTCAATTGTATCAAGTGATTGTCAGTTGAATTATATTTTTTAGGTAACATTTAGACATGATTCTTCAACAGTGGAAGTACAGGATGACCACATAAAAGGTCCCTTAAAGGTAATACCTTTGTTTCATTTTTGGCAACAATTTGAAAAGCATTCTTTTTCAGCATTTTGCATAAATGTGTATTTGCAGAGATGTGCATGAGCTGGAAGCGGAAGGGTGATTTTATTACATAGGCCAGATAGTATTGTGGAGTGTGAAAGATAATGTTGCAAAGCCAGAGTTAGTACACTCTTCCTTTTTGTATTATCCTTTTTCCTCTGTAGTTAAAGGGGATGCAGCAATGCAGACTGATGCAAGCCTCTCTGTTCTTTTCAGCCTTAAAGCTAAGAAGTTTGACTGGCTCTTTTTAAAGTCACTATTGCTTTGAAAACTCAGCTGGAGGATTTGATAGGCAAGCTCTTATACAAGAGGATGACATCACTCATACTGATTCTTGTTCTCCACCTGCTGGCAGGAAAGAATTGGCTCAGTTGGTTTATTTTAGAAGGAAAAAGTTTTAAGGGGTATAAACACTTTAAAGGGAAACTGCAAMAGTCTGGTGTATATTTAAAAAAGTTCTTAGAAAAGCGCTCTGTTTGCTTAAATGCAAAAGTGTTAACTTTGTCTATTTCAGAAGCTCTCAAATGCTAAGTGGCTTTTGTATTTTAGGTAGGAACGGTTGTAGAAGTGAAGAATCCGGATGGAACTTACCAGGAAGCAGTAATCAACAAGTTAACAGATGCAAGCTGGTACACTGTCGGTAAGAGGATTAGTTATGTGTTTGGATAAAATCTCATTAAAAAAAAAAAAAAGGGCTACTGACTTGTGGGGTTTTTTTGCCTAAGTTTTAAACATGATGTGAGATTTTTTTGAGCTGCATGTGTCTTCAAACTTTTTATTTATAAAATACATGCATATGCATCTCAGACAAATATAACGCATGCATACATGCACACGCACACAGAACCAAAGCTCGCTGCAGAAATACTTTTCTTGAGGAGGTAATTTTTTTTAATCCTTGTGAAGAACAGTTTCTCACTTATTTTGTGGTCTGCAACTGTGTGTTGGTAAAATGAACCCTAGCACTTCATAATCCTTCTTTGAAATGATTAATTAATAACTTAAACTCTCTGCTTATCTGGAGTGAATGGGTAGCCTAGCAGAACCTTCAGTTCATGAATGTCAGACTGTAGGAAGCCCCCATGCTTTCCGCCATAGTTGTCCCCTTCTCCATTGATAACACGTATACTTTTGCTCTTTCTTTATCTTGTTTTTAGCTTGTCTTCTGAAGAGAAGGCAGTATATGCTGTAGTTGCTCTGAAGCTCTTCAGATCACTCTTTAGCTAGGTAGTCATTCAGGAAGTACGTGTATGCTTTCTTACTGACTAGCCTCGGGTCTCGTGTGTTCACATTTGCTTTCTAGCAGCTCTCTATCACGTGGGCAAGAAAGGCAAGCAAGTAGTTTCAGGGACCACGTTTGCAGTAGGCCACATTTGCACAGTAATGTCTAAGCTTCTGAGACTTTGGAGAAAAGTAACATTGCCAAGTGAAGGATAAGATTCTGCTTAATGTTTGAACATTTTAAAGAGTTAAGAGTAAACTAGCTTGGAGGACAAAGTTAGAGTTAGGAGAAATCTAATTCTGTCATAAAATGCTTAAAGAAATTAACTCTTAAGTGTTAACTGTTGTATGTATACTGTGTATGATACACTTCATATGAAAAGTTTTCGGTTTGTTACCTTATTAACAAGAAATCATTGGGGCCGTACTCATCACAATGTAAAACTGGGACACCAGATAATTATGGAGGTCTTTGGCAACTGCTTCTTAGGTATTTAATATACTATTAGAAAATTCTGAAGTTAGTGATTCAGCAGGAAGAGTAAGATACAAGTACACGCAGATGAGATTTTTGAAGGCAGCTAGCATAAGGTTGCAGTTGTGAATCAAAGAAGATGAGATTGTCATAAATCCTGAGCTTGAGAAACAGGAAGCAGAGATGTGAGAGTTGAGACTGAAAACCTTATTTAGTAGATAAAAGCATGTCCACCTTGCAGAATTAGTAAAAGTATCACAGCTGATGACTGTGTAGTGTACTTAAAGTGACAGTAAGAGTGGATGATTAAAATAATCTTTGTCAGGAAGGTAAATGGAATGATATTGAAATTATTTTTACAGACAATGATGACTTTGCAGATGCATTCTGCAAGTCTCCCTTCGAGGGATAGTTCTCATTACCAAATTTCAGAATTAGCACACTTAACCAGCAAACCTAATGTTGTCCTAGCGCTTCTTGAAGTATCTAATTACTTATAGTATTAATGGTTTCCTGAACAAAATTACTTTGACTCAGTCAAAAACTTAGTGAAGGGATAGACAGCTCTGAAGTAGTACCATTCAACAAGTCATTGTCTATTACCATTCATCCCAGTTCAGAAGAAGCTTATAACATTTAGAGGAATAACTGTTTTTGAACTCCTTGAAACTCTTTTAATGCTAAAGCTTGGAGTGCTTTAAGGAGCATCCCTGTATTTCTTATGTTTGTAAGATCATGTTTCATATAAAAACAAATTTCATGAGGTTGCTTACTTTCCTACTTACGTAGAATTTTACATGTTCAAAAATCCTCCGACCCCCTTCTCCACTTTTGCCTCAGTGCATTGCTTCTTCCCTTTCAATTTTTGTGAGAAATGCATTTATTTACTTTAATCTTTATTTTATTTAAATGTAAGTTCCCTTCTATTGTGCGTTTTTGCATGTTTTTTTTTTTTTTTTTTTTTTTTTTTTTTTTTTNCCCGCAATTTCAGGATAGGTATTTTAAATGAGTACTCTTTGGTGCTTCTGCTCAATAGATTATTTTGAGGATGTTTCCTTAGATTAAAACATCATATGTGTTAAAGCTGTATGTGCTATACTGACCATGCAAGTGACTCAGCCAGATGAAGCTGTACCTTTGAATATATTCGTGTTATGGAACATAATTAAGAAATCCTCTGACAGAGAAGAGACTGCAGGCAGCAGTATCCTAGCCCTGAATAGGTTTACCCTTGTTGCAGTCAGCTTATCCTTTGAAGAGGATAGATTCTTTTAAATCTCTCATTATATAAGGAGACTCCGTTGAGTTAATTAACACAAGCTGAATTACAAACCTGCTGCCTTCTACTTCACTTAGTGAAGGGAGGGCTTAATTGCATGTTGACCACTTGAGATGCAGCTCCAAAATCTATGTATTCCCTGGTACAGTGGTTGCCCTTGATACTTTTTCAACAAATTTTCAAGTGAGAGAAATGCATCTGTAATTGATACTTTATAGTATAATCACTGATTACTAGTTAGTGATAAAACATGCACTAGGGAATGGTGGTAAGGAAGGATAGCCTTTTCTTTTTTTTTTTTCCCCCATTAATGCTGGTTTTTGTGTATGGATGAAATTCTCAAAATTGGGCAGAAGACACTTTGATATCAAATAAATACTAGTCAGGAACTTTCCTGGGCCTTTCTGCTTTTTGTATATTTCTTTAATTAGCAAATGTTAAAATAAAATTGTGAATGTTATGCTTTATAAGTCAGGTGACTGAAAACTAAACTCTCATCTTGCAAGGTATTTCTGCTGGTTGACATCCTTCCTTTTAACCCTGTTATTTTGGCCCTTGTTTGTCAAAGGGTTACATATCTTTAGTTTTCCTTCATATACYTGAATTCTAACGAGACTAACTGAAGCAGGCTCAGCAGTACTGTTGCTTGATAGAAGAGAAGGCCTGAATTGAGATGGAAGAGATACAAAGAACTTGCTGAAACTTTTATGCTGGATCAGCTATGCTTGGTGTGTTGTTGTTTTTTAATCCCTGCTGCAAAAGAGGAGACTTTTAAAGCTCACTTAACTTTGAGGACAAGAGTGTGATTATTTTTACTGTTTGTTTGTTTTTGTCCTTGTATATAAAAGATAAAGCAAGTAGCTGGAGCCATCTGTGTTAGAACCTGTTTCCTATTGAATTGGTTCAGTTTCTAGGGACAGAAGAGCATAGTTATTAACAGAGGTAACAAAGTCCAGAAGCTCCCTGATTCTTCTCTCACCGTAGCTGGTCTTTATAATTGTTTGAACTTTGACCACTATTTAGTGCAATCTGCCTTAAGCTGACATTGCTATCATTTTATAGATCTGTTAAATGAAGTCAGCGGAGATGAAGGCTAAAATCTCAAATGGCATCAGACTGTCTTTTTTTTTTTTTTTTCTCCCTCTCTCCAGACATCCATCTGTGTTTCTCCATAGTAAGCATAGCTTCCATTTGAAGAGCATAGGAACTCTGGTTTTGAAATAGTTCTGTAAAAATTAAAAGGGCTTTTAAAACTTATTTTGCAGTTTTAGCTTATGTGCATTTCTCTTTTCCTGTCCTGATCCATGCGTTGTATGTACTCAACTGTTGATCAGTTAAGACTCCATTTTAGCATATATGCAAACATAGGGTAGCTCTGCAGGGAGGCAGGAACTTACGCATTCAGTGGTTCTGTGCAGCTGCTTGATTGGGTATGCAGTAGTATGGAGGTACAGCTTTAAGGACTGGCTACTGGAAAGTATTATCTCATTTCTTTCTGAGACATAGAGCAATTGCTTACTGAATGTCCTGATTAAAAAAAAAAAATCTTTTTCTTCCTTCTCCTCTTATCTGGTGATGACAGTATTTGATGATGGTGATGAGAAGACTCTCAGACGCTCTTCCCTGTGTTTAAAAGGAGAAAGACATTTTGCTGAAAGTGAGGTAATGAACAATTTTAATACGATTACTTCAGAATGAAAAAAACAAACAAAAAAAACCCAGGACAGTGTTTTTAGAACCTCAATCTTCAGGATATTATTTATATCCATAGTAGGAAAAATGGTGGTTATGTAAAATGCAATCTACAGGGTCTAGTTTACCTTTTTTTACTATTTTTTTTAACCAAGGAATGTGATTTAACTTCTCCAAACTGTGCAAGTTAAAGATTCATATTCATATTTTTCATTTTCATATTGTTTATGGTGTGTGGACTATATAGCATGTAGGTAATTGTGATTGCTGTTTTTTTCATGCCGTACATAAGATCTAAGTATGGTATATGATAAAAGTTAATTTGTATTTTTGAAAATAATTATGTTCTGTTGGATTTTAGGTAAAATGATCAAGTTTGACTTGTAAATATTTGTAATAACTGAAACTCAATACTTTTAAAGGCAAGCTGTTAGTTACTCTTGTTAATTTGAACACATTTATAAGTATTTTGCAAGTAATTTAGTGTCTTAAAAGATTTGCATATTAAAGTATGCAAATATTTGTAGCAAGTTGCAGTAGTTGAAATTTAGAATGAGGTTTATTTCTCATTTTGTAAGATAATCTGGACTGATGGAAGGACTTGCACGAACATATAAGCTTATTGGAAAGCTACTGAGGAAAGTTTTTTGCTTTCTTATTCTTCATGCATCATAGTCAGTGGAGCATGCTGTCTAGTTACTACGTTCTTAGAAAGGTTCAGATATCTTCTGAAATGGATATATGCAAGTCTAGATTTAGATAAAACTAAAGAAGAGGGCCTGAATTATAAGCCTAAATCTGAATTGAAATAAAAAGATTCTAATTATGAAAGAATGCATTATCCCTCTGATTAGCTCTTTGTTGCTATTGATGTTCAACACTCTTGACAATTAGACTGCTTCTGTTCTTTAATATTTTAATGTGTTCATGAATGTTACTTCAGTAAGCAGGATTGAAAACTTTAATCCAAATCATTATGTATATTGATCTACTTCCCATTTGGCTGAACGAGAGTCAGTCCAGCTGATTTTGTCAGATTCAAAGAAACCTTATGTTCAGGTGACACCTACTTGTCATTGTTCTTTTCATCTTACCTTTTGATGTCTGGCCAAAAGTCACAGATAGGCTATTCATTGTCACCCATACTCAAAGATGCAGATGTTCTGTATTTCTTGTAATTAGCTCATGCTGATATAGCTACTCAGCAGGGAAAATTGCATCTCCTGTTTCTTTTGTAATTGGAGCTATGCCCCATTGTAGTTGCCTTGTTCAAAAATAGCTTTAATTTCACTTCTGCCTCTTCATGTTTGTGGAATCTGTTATGGTGTCCAAAACTCTCATAAATATTTATATATTTACTTCAAAATTTAAAAGGCTAGTTTTATTATCTGTATTGAATTTGGTTCTGCCTGACACAGAATGTTTTTGAGATTCTGACTGATGTTTCACACCACCTAAAAATTCCCAGAGTCCTGAAAATAGCAACTTCAGAGAATAGTATTTAGAATGAGCATGTTTATTTTAGAAGGCTGTGTGCCTTCTTTCAAAGAACAAGAGATGCTTATACAAAAACCTCTGTGTCCCTGCAGCCTTAAAATTTAGAATGATGGTCTTTTAAATATTACAGCAGTTTTGTAGAAAGAAGATACTGGAGGTCACAAAGTCCTCCTGCTGATGTTTTAGCACTCTTGCTGATTGGAGAAAGTTTTCTTCCTCTACTTTTCCCTGTTCTGTTGCTAATATCCAATGAACTGCTCTCTTTAAAACTGTTTTAAAGTCTTTCCTCTCCCTCATTCTAATCATATTTTTCCTAATAATTCATGATTTGTCTTGTTTGCTGATTCTGGGTTGTCTTGCTGATCCATTTTGTAAGGAACTTTTCTTCATTTCCTGTAAGTAGGTGATTGGATGTTAAGTCCAGTTGTGTAGAACAGAGGTAGAAAATTCATCCTGTAGAGACTAAATATCCCAGGACAGCAGAACACCTGATTTAGTTCTCTGCCATTGGATAGCCCAAAAGCAGCACTTCTGGGAGAGAGCTGTGTGTGTGTTTTGGATGAAAAGTAATTGTCTGGGGGAGGGAAGAAAGTGGTTGCTTTTTAAAATTAAAGCAGTCAGGTCTGTGCTGTAATTGTGATACAAAGAAAGTCTCACTATTGACAAAAAAAGCAAATTACACAACTTCTACATTTTTGTAAGTAACTTGCACCAAACATTTATATAAGTGTGCGTGTGTGTACATATATATGTACAAATACAGACAGATATAGATACATATGTATGAAAAAATACTGAAATAAATGCATATGTTTTATTTCAACAGACATTAGATCAGCTTCCACTCACCAATCCTGAACATTTTGGGACTCCTGTTATAGGAAAGAAAACAAACAGAGGAAGGAGATCCAATCATATGTAAGTTGTACTTTCTATTAAATTCTAATTCTTTATGATTATTAAGTGTTGTATATTCAGCCTTCTACTATTAAGTGCAGCAAGTTAAATGAAAATTGTTGTGTAGTGCCTAAGCTGAAAGTCTGTTTTTCTCTGTATCATTACAAGCACGAATTGCAACAAGTCCTCGCTTAATCTGTAGTTAAAACAGTAGCAGCTGTTGACAAGAGGTTTTTCTTGTTTGCATGTAGTTTTATCTTTTTAAGCAAAAAAAAAAAAAAAAAAAAAAAAAAAGAAAAAAAAAAAAAGAAAATGGCATGCCAAGAGGAAATATTTGCTGATACTCTACTACAGAGAAGTTTCTGAATATATCTACTATATTTGTGTTGGACTCTTACTAAACTAATATCTCTTTAGATGATGAGAAGTCTTTGTAGTAGGTACCAGAATCCTGAGGTAGACTTCTGTTTTTCCTTACAAGGTCTCTGAAGGGCTTTTAGAAATAGATAAACAATATTATGGTTTGCAGCAAAGCTTATTGATTAGAAAAAAATGAACTTCAGGTGTAGTGACCTGATATCTTATGTACCTGAGTTCTTTATTATTGTAATCTGGAAAAATCTATGTTTAAAAAATAGCGAATTAATCCGAGTATTTAATGTCAGCAGCTGTATGATGAACATAAACTATAATTTATCAGAGTAAGCTGATTTTAACCAAGTTATTGCACATGTAGTATTATAAATATTATACAAAATCATCCAGGAAATGTTCATTACTGTGTTATGTCCTCTTTGTTGCCAATGCTAGTAATGTAGCTCTGTACTAGGAATACTGGCTGAGGAAATTACAAGAACCGGGAAAGCAATATATGGCATAGTTTGGTGTTTTTGTTTTGTTTTTGTAGCCTTTCTTTTATATGAAACTTTTCTTTTAAAAAGAGGATAGGGTAAAAAGAGATAAGCGAGGAATGTTGGGTTGTTCTAAACTGCAGAATTGATGATGTGGTTCTGCTAAAACGTTGTCATGTTGGAAAGCAAATAAAATCATTTCCGTTGTATTGGAAGGTAATAACTAAGCACAGTAGAAGTAAGTTCATATGTGCAACTTCAAAAGATTTTATAATTCCCTTTTTATCATTCTTTTTGTTTGTTTTCCCAGTTAGTAAGACTGCTAATCACTGAAATTTTAAGAAATGAGTTCAGTTCTTCAGAAAGCAATAGTTCGTGGGAATGAAATAGAGATCATCTTCCTTATATATAAGGGGGCACTTAATAGTTAAAAAATAAATAAATAGAAAGCAGTATATGTAATTGTTTTTCTCTCTTTTTTTTTTAAAGTTTTGAAGTAGGAAGCATCATGCCACACTCAGATTTACCCCTTCCTGCTCTGAATTTTTTGACAGCTTAAAATAAACGTTGCCTGTATAATTCTGAATAAAATATAGAAATAGCATGAATTCACTTGAGTATTGGTCTGCTAACTTGTGATGTATTGAAGGAAAAAGATGGATGATACTGGCATATAGCACAGAGAATGTGATTGCAGCTTCCTTGGTGTCTCTGACTGCATTGTCGTCTTCTCTGTTTCCCTAACCACACCAGACAGTATTATGGCAAACCAGCATACTATTATTTTCTTATTGTATGATTTGCATTGACTGAATTGTATAAGTGCGATTTGTCATTTTTATTCTGCAAAACTAAGCCAGGCTGTGGCCTTTCTTAGAAAAGCAGGATTCTTTCTCTCTTTTATCTGTGTGACTTCTTTCTCTTTCCATGGGAGATGCAGGATGCAGCCTGGGGTTTGAGAGACTTTCATACTATATTTTAAAAGGAATTATTCCTTTAAAAAAGGACGTTAGGGAAAATAAAGTAATCTTTTTCAGAGCACGGTAAATCATCATGTAAAATTAGAGTAGGGAAAATGAAACACAGTAATTCACCTTAGACCATAAATGCTAACTGTGAGTCTTCAGTTAATATTGAGCTTTGTGCTCATAAGTAGTTATATGAAAAATGGAAGATTGCTTTTAAAACTCTGAATTATGTGCTCATTGAGCATATTGTGTACTTTCTAAGAACTAACCAGCAAATTCAATAGTTAAAAAAAAAAAAAAAAAATCCAGGCGTGCTGAGCTTTATTAAAAAAAAAAATCTGTTGCAGGTGGTCTTAGTTGCTGCAGTATTGTACATTTAGACTCCTCATGTGGTTAAAACCAGATGTAACATGGCGCTAGACTGTAACAATCAAAACAATGAGATGAAACCTTTTTTAATTGACATACGTGTGCACCTTTACCTGTGTACTTATATTCCAGCCCTTTGTTCAATGTGAAATTAAAACAGTTTTAGAATGTTTCACTGGCCATTTTTGAAGAACAGTTTCAGGTTTAATAGACTCATGCCCCCCTCTCACCATCCTGTTCGTGACTGATGCTTCTCTTTCAGGGATATGTCTCCTCTCAAAATAGCTTTTTGTTCTGTATGACAGAGGATGGCAGACTTGTAGAATATGACTGTAAGAATAACAGCATAGAGAGCCTGAGAGAAAAAACAAATGAGTTTAGCTTAATGTTGATCCGAAAGGTCCAGAGGCATGAAGATTTACTATTAACAGTTAGCTTTGGATCACCTGTAATTCTAATAATTAATAGTTTTGAACAGCTGAGTTTTAAATCCTCTTCTGTTGTTTAGTCCTGAAGAAGAATCTTCATCCTCTTCCAGCGATGAAGATGAAGACGATAGGAAACAAAGTGATGAGTTATTAGGAAAAGTTGTGTGTGTGGACTGCTTCAGTGTGGATAAAAAGAAAGCCCTTTGGTTTCCAGCCTTGGTAAGAGTTTCTTAAATATTTAATTTTGTAGAAAGTTCCTTCCTTTTTCTGGGCGTCAAAGAAGTGTGAGGGTTTTTTTTTTGTTTTCTTTTCCCCTTTTGGTATATTCATCACTAATAGACATAATGGTAGAATTTAACAGTATTATAGTAAGTATGAATGTTTGTTTCTCAAAAATAATTGCTAACGTGGCTTTAACTTTTCCAGATGGTTAGACCTTATTGACCTAGCTCCAACTTGAAGTGCTAAGAAGTGTTACGCAATTGATGTTTGAGGGCTTTTTTCGCTATGCTATGCGTAATTTTTCTCAATTACCAAAGTTTATTAAGGGAGAGAATACACGAAGTGCAAAGAGAAAGTTTAATCAAGTAATCTTATTTTTCTAGTCTGAATGTAAGCATATTTGATAATCAAATCAAGTACTACTTTGCTRCTATGGTAGGAGGCAGAGAATTGCCAATACGTTTCCTTTAGAATAATGCTGTAGTCCTTTAGAACGAGTCTTTTGCTTTTGTTTAAAGAAAATATTTTTTTAAACAATAAGCTTCTCTTAGTGAAACATTAATATTAGTCTAAGGATTGTATATATTTGGAAATGAAAGTATTTTCATATGTTGTACCTATCAGTACTATAGATATTTTCCTAAAATATTTGAATCATTTCTGCCTGGCAATGAAAGTTGCAGTACTTGAAAATATTTTCTATTATCTAATTTTAGGAAGGCTGTTGTGCTYTGTTTTTGAAAAGATGCCATATTGTAACAGTTAACACTTCATGGTGTATGCAGTAGGCTCTTGGTCCTACGTTTCTGCTGGCTACCTCCTGTGGCAGTCCAGTGGCTTTCCAGCAAAACTTTTTCTGGAAAAAAAATAGTGGGAAAAGATGAATCATTGATGTGTCTTTTGCAACAAAGGAGAGAACAAAATAATCAGCAAGGAGATATTCACACTAATGAAAGATACTGTTAGGAAAAGCTTTGATTAACAGGCAAGAGTATGAAGCKCTCTCTTTACTGAGAGCTGTCATCAGGGTTAATGCAATATGGTCTACCTGCTGGTTGGTAAGGGTAACACAGTGCTCTTGAGGTGGTCAGTTGTACTGGTTTGAGCTGTTTTGTGTAACTTGCGTTGGTTAGTCCTGCTGGACTTGCACGTAGGTGGTAAGCAGTTCCCATGACAGCCTCTCTAGTCTGTATTTGACTTGTGCTGCTCAGGGCAGCTGTGCGCAGGACCTTAAGGTTAACTGAGTTATTGCTTACTCTCCTCAGGTACAGTAAAAACACGCTTTTTCATTTGGAGGTTGGAATAGCTTGTTCCTCAAGGAAGGTGTTCTGCAAATGAGTGAGAAGCAATAGGGGGAAAAATTACTTTGAGCATGGAACTTGTTAACTCTGAAAATAGCTTATCCTGAACTAAGCCTCAGTTATCAGACTTACAGCATGTGGTCTTGCATGCAGCTTGAGAGGTTGTGCCAAAGAGTAGATTTGTACCCCAAATAGCTCTTTTCCTGTAGTTGTTGCCCTCCAAAGTAGCTTTATTTTGTTACTGAGAAATTTTGGGTTAACTTTATATTATGGCTAATTGTAATTCTATGAACGATAAAAATATGGGTTTAATATGCTGAAGAACATGTATCCYAGAACTACTTTCCTTAATGACATTTATTAATGACATGATAAAAAGGTGCACTTAGTGTAGAAGCACATGGAGGACACGGTGCAAGTTTGAAGAGATTAGAGATTCCGAGATTAGACAAAACCTTTATAGTGAAGAACAGTCAAGACTTGAAGTGGGAGCTGAGTACTCAGTGTATCTGGTTATAGGACTGATATCCAAAGTCACATTAATTTAGAACTGTAGCGGCTTAAGTTTTGTAAAAATTGTGCTTAGGACTGACTGTGAGCACTTTGGTTCTGCGCTGAAAAATCATGTATGYAAGATTATAGATAGTTGTAATAATGCGAGTAAAGTCTGTCAGTTGCTCCTAATGTCAGAATGTGATTTGGTAAGCTTTATGGTAGTGCTTAATTTTAATGTGTACTTAAGGCTTTTGGAAGTTGCAATAAGGAAACAAGTTTGAAGCATTTTCAGAAAAATGAGCTTACATACCTCTCCTCCTCCTGTGGTCTCACTGGCATTCCTATTTTGCACAATTCATATTTGTGATGTTCTGGAGCATGGAGAGAATGGTTGCCTAGAGGAAACTTGATTCAGGCAAAATTGAGTTGATACTGCTTGATGCACTAAAAGAGATTGCGGAAAGCTGTTTTTCCAGCCTCTGAGTGGATTTACAATTGCCAAGATCTTGATGCTGCCAGTAGCTAAAGCCAAAAAGGCTTTTTTCCATCTTAGACAATTAGGAGATTGCACCTGTTTCAAATGAGGGCCATCATCCCTGTCTTTCACCTTGAAATTTAAGTACTGCAACAAACTGTACATCAGACTGCATTTTAATTAGGAAATTTTATCTTTGTAAGGTGATTTCTTAGAGGTTGTGGAATGCGTGGAATTTGGAGACTTAGGCTGGTAAGGCTTATTTTTCTTGAAGCATATTTAGCCTGTGCTCCATGATACGCAACTCTGTTGTCAAATCGACTAGAGCTTTTGACTTCAACCTCTAAAATTCGAAGTGGCTGCTGACTTCTTTGAGGAGAGAGCAAGCCTTCTGTTGCATGGTATCTTCTGTGTGCTCAAAAAAAAATTTGATATAAGAAAGAAGAGCTACTTGGCAGGATGTTATTAGGAATGCAGTTGTGTGCAACTTTGGTGCCTTGGGAATTTATAACAGCCAGAAGTTTATTAGCTTTCAGGGATCTATGTAAGTCTTGAGTCAGGACAGATGAATGATAGAGAAGGCCACTTTTCTGTACTAGAACTTTAGAAAATCTATTAAATGATTCATTTTTTATTAAATTCCTGAAATTATTAATTAGACTTGTTTACTAGCTTTACAAAAATTTAATAGCTTTTAAAAATTCAACAAATTAATACTATATTGTCTTGGTGTTAGCCTTAATTATCTACTCCTTGAATTAAAGATCCTATTCTAATACATATTTTATGAATTCTAAATTCATTCATTATGAATGCTTTTTTTTTTTTTTAAAGGCTTTTTATAAATCCTGTATGGCATTGTTTCTGAAACTGTGGGTTATGAAATCCTTGCGGTTTCTGGAAGCTTTCAGAAGAAGTTCCTGTTAGGTGGCAACATTTGGAAGTTCAGTCCTCAGTCCTTCTAGGATGAGGAGTAGAATAAGCTATAAGGACATGACAGGTACTTAATGTTTGTCAGGAGGCTGTTCTTATGTTGCTGGCAACAGCTCGGTTCATCCAGGACTGAGCATAAATTTCTGAATTAAATAATCCAAGAAGGCCCTGACTCCTGTATTTTAAAGGAACTCAAGTTGCTCTCATTTCAGAGTTGCCTAAGAAGAAATGAGCCCAATAAGTTTTTGAGAAGCAGTGTTATATCCTATTACTTTGTTGCTTTTTTTTTTCTCGCTAAACTTTGCATTTCTAATATTTTTGCAGGTTGTTTGTCCAGATTGTAGCGATGATATTGCAGTGAAAAAAGACAATATTCTTGTTCGCTCTTTCAAGGATGGCAAATTGTGAGTAGGAATGTAGAGGCTGCTAATTAAAGTGTATACCAGTCAAGCAGAAGGTAGTAAGAAATGTGGTGGATTAAGTACTTGTAATGTCAGTTAGTCCAACAAGCTTCTGTCAAGGCTTTTCTAATGTTTAGAAACCTGTGAAAAGTCTACGCTGTGACAATCACGCTTGACCTTTGTCTGCCTTAATAAGGGGGTGTATTGATTTTAGGGGATTTCTTAAGGAGATGCCTTGGTTTTAATTTCATTGTTACAACTGTAGCAAAGATGCTTTGACTTTGAGAATGACTTGATTTCCCTCCCTCTTCTTTGGTTGGAGAGCACCACTTTTCTGAGATATTGCAATGGGTTTATCCAGCCACAGAAAGGTGTGTTTGTGTGTATATGTAATACAGACAAATAGACTGTTTTTTTTTTAAAAGTAAGGCATATGCCTAGACTACAGCTACTTTCTGAAAAGTGCTGTAATACTACCACTTAGAAAAGGAAAGAAAATAAAGAAATCTAGGAACTCCAGACTGAGATTCACAATAGAATAAGGAACTTCATGTTCTTAAACTCATGTCAGAAAGGAAGAGGAAGAAGGCTGATGGATGACAATAGATTATTATTATTTTGTCTAGATTATAGTTTTTATTTTAAAAGCTGCAACTATGTATTCCGCTTGGTGYGGTTTTGCAGAATGCTTTTGCCGAAAGGATATTAAAATATGTAACAATTCCATTGTAGTTTAGTTCCTTACTAACGCTAGGATATCACTTACTAAATTGACAGCTGTTCACACTGATGGATGTCAGTGGAAAACTATGCTCACTCTAGCATAGCTGTAGTGCAGATTGGTTTCTTCGAGCATACTCACAATAGAGAGAGGAATAAGTGATTTATATATATATATATGTATGTATGTATGTATATGTATATATATATAACTAATACTCTACTTCCCCACCCAAGATAGACTTTTGTTGGTTTTGGGGGGTGAGTTGTTACTTGCTACATTAACATGAGGTTTTTATTAAGGAGTATGTGTTTGAGAGATTTCAAAAACTACCAGTTAGTGGAAGGAGAATGTTAGTGGAAGCCAGTTAATGAGTGGATGTGTATTGTCTTCCCAAAACTTTTTAAAAAGCTTTGTTTTTAATCCATTAACTGACTAATGCTGTACTGGACTATAACATCAAAAAAGTGTCAGAGTATTCTTCATGGGCTTTGTCTGTATGTTTAGTACTTCTGTCACATTCTTAGTGGTCAGCCCTGTATTGTACTATTAATTTAGTTCTAAAATCTTTTAAGATAGTATTTTAAAATATTTTTCATTGTTTTCTAAATTATCTAGTGTTTCTGTGCCAAGAAAAGATGTTCGGGAGATTAGTGAAACTTCACCAAAGCCTGATGCTTTGTTAAAGCAAGGTAAAAATAACTTCTTTTGGGAAAACGCTAACATGGGTGCATATGTGGATTTGGACTTTGTTACATAGACTATACCAAGTATTTGGTACATTGGTTCGTGTCTTAATACTAAAATATAGGAGTTTTCCTGTAGTGTAACATCTTGAAAGTAAAAATTTCTGAAAATCTAGAGGCCAATTTTTTTTTAATAACAAGTTAAATGCATTTGTTTTAAATTTAGACATGCCAAGCTTGGATGTAATCACGCAGTGCACACTGGCTGTCTAGATTACTATTCAACCTTCTGCCTTAGACCTGCATAAAGTAGTTCGCGTATCCCTAATAGCTCTGAGAAGGTTGCCTTTCTGCACTCTCAGCAAACTGGAATTGTGGAGTCACTTGAAATTTTGAGTTTGTGTGGTCATGCTCTAATATGTACTTGTGCTTATTTCTTCCTTCTTGCTCAGTTGTGATTTACATAAACCACAACAGAAATCCCTTGGATTAGGGGTTCTCTTAATTAAATATTCATACATGGCCTACTGCAGAAGGTGTTTATTGGTAGACACTAACATAGTAATAATCCTAATAATAGCTCTGAATAATTCTATATGCAGTGCAGAGAAGACCAGGCTCATTTGGCTTGGTAAGACAAATAAGTAAGGGCAATGCAGATGTTGCTGAAGTTCTTTAAATTTGGGATAGAACACTTAATTGGCAATCTTTCCTTTTCTTTCCCCAATGCCCCCAGCTACTTTTTTAATGAGAAGATTTGGTCAAACTGATTCTTCCTGTGATGTTAATAAATGCTGGTGGTCCTTTTACAGCTTTTGACCAAGCCCTTGAATTCCGTAAAAACAGAACTGTTCCTAATAACTGGAAAACGGAATTGAAAGAAGACAGCTCCAGCAGTGAAGCCGAAGAGGAGGAAGAAGACGAAAAAGAAAAGGAGGATAACAGCAGTGAAGAAGAGGCAAGTTAGCTAACTGCACAGATGCACAGCTTATCGTAAATTAGCAAGACTAATGTCTAATTAGGTCTCAGTAGAAACAATTGTCTCTTAGATTTTAAAATTTTTGTTGAATAAAGATACTGTATGTTAATGTGTGAATATCAATATGAAAATCTAAGAAATATTTTTGAGTGCACTAAGCAAAAAATAATACACAGTCAAAAGGCTGAATCAGAGGGAACTAATGGAAAATAGGTAGAAATTAAAACTCAAAGGTAGATCCCATTTGAAAATCTTACCTATATTCATAATACAGCAGCAGAAGGTGCTGCAGTACCTGCTGTGTGCTGAGCAGGTTGTAAAAGGGTAGAGACTGGTGTGTGTGTGTGTGTGTGTGTGCGTGCGTGCATGCTACTGCATGCATACTTTTCTTTCTGAAAGAATAGAAGGAGCCCTTTACTTGTATGTACTTCTGACTGGAACTTGCCTGCTAGCCATTAGGGGACTGAGTGTCTTCTAATTGAAGATCTATATGGTTGAAAAATACATAAGCTGTCCCTCATAAAGGATATACAGTGCTTAAAGCAGTTTTGGCAGATTTAAAACAAAGCACTCTATCTTTAAAAACTCCAGACAATTATGTCTTGCTCCTTTATGCAAGTCTTGAAAGGGCATTTCTTGCATGCATTGTTTCAGTATTGGAGTGCAAGGGGATTTTCATTGATGTAGAACATCAGGTTTGTTGTGGAGATGCTTATTCCTTGGCTGTTATGTCAGTCATGACCTAGATGACATTTCCAGTGTGCAGGTCATCCTCCCTCAAAATAAACAGTTGACTCGCTTTCTGTAGTAATGGCTGCTGCTGGTCAGTGCTTTGTAGTGTGCAGAAGAGTGTAATTTCCCTTCCTGGTTTATCTTACCTGCTCTGTTGCATGGTATAACAGTGTTGATATAGTTTCCCCTTCATGGCCATGGAGTGAGTTTTGTACATGCTAAACTCATGCTGCCATAAGTTAATGCTCATACAGATGATGTTCAATTTTACTTTTCTCTTGGCTATAGAGCTGTTACCTCACTATGTACCTGTGACTTATCACAGACTCCAAGCCACTGGGAAGTTTCCTGCCTTTTGCATGGGAGCTCCATGTGAGGAAGCAGCTCTAAGCTGCCACTGGCCTGTGTTCTTGACATTGCTGAGAAACAGAATGAGGCTGGCATGGCCCTGCTGCTCTCTCTTCCTCTCTCATGCCTCTGTTGCAGCCCTGTCCTTCCCTTTCTTCCCCACCCTTTCCCACTCCCAAGTTGCTATGACAGGCCTATGATTATAGGTCCCCTTGTAAAGTAGAAATCGCAGGTAGCTTATGCTACTTTTCCCCCCCCACACACACTCCCTGTTTTTAACTGCAGAAAATTAAGTTTACTGGCTTTGTAGTGGTGAAAAGGGAAAGGTGAGAACCTTTGAAACCTTTAAGTAATTACCAAGAAGTCTGAGTTGTTGCACCTCTCTTTTATCCTGCTCTATTTAAGAATTGTTTCATCACATGCTATTTCTGCCTGTCCTGATGTAAAGAAGCAGAAGAGCTTTCAATCAAGGCATGAGCTCATGCACTCCTCTTCCACACTTTTTCTTTTGTATTGGAAGTATGGAGTGCTACCTCATGTGTGGTTTTCTAATTATCTGTTCTTTCCTCCCAGCCTCCTGTCCAGAAAAAACGAAGAAAAGAGGAAAGAAGAAAATTAGTGGAAAGAACTTTATTTCGCAGCTGGCTATGAGGCTGGAAGAAGGGCTTTTGAATCTTTTGCTTCCTTTGTACCTTCTGGTGGTACTCAGATTCTCTCTGTCCATGATTACCTTTACTTTCAGTAGGGTTTGAGAGCTCTTTCTCTAATTTGTAATGTGACTGACCATCATGCAGTTGACTAAAACTCCCTTCTGTAGTGGAACTATAAAAGAGAGGCTGAACTGGTTCGGGCCTTAAATGGTTGTTGTGATCTTTCTCTGAACCCATCCTCCCTAGGGGCTGTAGTTCCCAGGCATTCAAGAAGATAATGTGCCATCTTTTAGTTTCTGTATTTATTTTAAGGTTTGGAAGACTGCCCAGGTGTGAGGCAACAACTTTGCCACCTCTCTGTGCTCATGATTTTTTTTCCTCTGTTCTTTAAGCTCTGAGGACCATAGCCAGCTCTGATCAAAAGCTGCATAGCGAAGTTTGCAAGGGGCTATGCTCTGTCCAATATTTTGGAAGCAAGGGTATTTCCTTTGGTTCAACACAGTTCTTGAACTTCTAAATCAGGTCATGTCCAGCCATGGGCATGATGAGTATGGGTAGGTTTGTACTTACGCAGATGGACACACAATCTTTATATCGTGGTCATTCCTCCACTGCTTCTCTTAGGTGAAAAATTTACAGCYGTCAGCAATAAGGTTTGTAAATACTTGGCCTTGTACCCTTTGTCCTTAGGGAGGGAGTTTCAGCACCTTCTCTCTTTAACTTCTCCCAGCTGTCTGTGATGTTGTATGAGCTACTGTCTTCCTGTGTGCTAAACACGAAGATCTC
Source organism: Rhea americana (assembly GCF_003343005.1). Lineage (NCBI taxonomy): Eukaryota > Metazoa > Chordata > Aves > Rheiformes > Rheidae > Rhea > Rhea americana. The sequence continues at coordinate 921,938 of NW_028186568.1, forward strand.
ATCTCAGTCAAATCTTTTGGGATTTACTGTGACATCTCTTGTAATAATTACCCCTCCAGGATCCAACATTCTGTCACCTGCTGAGCAAGGAAACTTCTAAAACAGAGGCAAAATCGCCCCCCCCCTTTTTTCCCTCCCCTGAATGATCAGCATAATGTGTGCCTTCTCTCCCCTCACCTTGTTTGGTGGGCATTCTGTTCCTGGCGTGCCCTTTCCTTTTTAGTAGATTGTGTCTGTAACCTCCTCCTGGCTATCAAGCACCATCTCTTAAACAGGACCTGTAGGCCTGGTCTTGGGACCTCATTATCCACCTGCAGATTGTCCTAGCTCTTTGCAGGATATGAGCAAATCTCACTCATCGCCCTAAGGYGGTCCATGGGACCCTAGTGCCTGTGAACTAGGACAGAAAATGAAAGCTCTTACTGCATCAACTCAGGTTTCATATATAGGTGCTCTCACAGACATTGACGTGTAAATCCTCTATATAAATCCTCTGTACTTACCTTCTAAGAAGGAGGTCTGCTTTTCCTATTTTTTCAAATGGAAAATAAAGGAAAGCAAACCTCTCTCCTGTCTTTTTCATGCTAAACCTGATGATGGCTAAACATAGAAGGACAAAGACTTTTTTATTAATGGGTTATACTGTGTGAATTTTCATGGCATAGTGCTTATTTTCTAGGTTTCATTATCAGGCAGATTTGCCTATTTCTTTTACTTTTGTGACATGGACAGATATATTAGTGGCTGCAGAACACTGTGGTTGATTAACTTAGAAATAAGCCAAGATGGCCGAGTATGACATGCTTCCTTCAAACCATCACCTAGGAAACCTTATCATCCAACTGCTTTGAATATTTAGGAGATTCTTTAAAGAACTGGGGATTAGTAAGGGATGTTATCGTAGTATAGCTTGCACTAGTTCTGCAGAGATTCTGAGAAAGCAACAATGTTTTTCAGTGGCACACAAAGTCTTAAAAATCTGCTTTTAGTACAGTTTCTTAGAAGGCTGATGTGGTTTCTGTTGGAAATTAATAAGGAGCATCCAGTAGCCATTCTCGCATCTCTGTGGATTATCACATTTGAGATTCTTTCACACTTGCTTTTTCAGGCATTGCATCCTTCAGTGAGCAAAGAGCAGCAATCCAGTCTCTTTGTTACCTTTATTTTAATCTCTTACATTTAAACAAACAAACAAACAAAACATATGTTGCTTCTTGGATTTCCTGAGATTCAGCTGAATGCTGTCTTTCCCATCCCCTAAATGCTGTGTTGGGACTGCTTTGTTATGGCAAGTGTTTTCTTGTTTGTGAGCAACATGAAAAACCTGAGTTAGGTGTTCTTTAGCTGCCCAGCATGAGCCAGAGTATGTTTGGAAGAGTTCTTTCCAACTACCTGTCATGTGAAATATTAGAAGAAACAGTTTTTTTTCTGAATTCTGGACCTTTGCACTATGTATAGCAAAATCTTACTCCTTTTTTCAGCATGATGATGAAATATCTTTTGTTAATTTAATTTTTCTGTATATGTGTCATTTCAGTCAAGCCATATGGTCTGTGTGGCCTTACTCAAAATTTATAACAAGCTGAATCCTCTGCTTACTGACAGTGTTTACTTTACCACCTGGTAAATGTGAAGTTTCTTAACCAGGTATTTTTCTGCACTATATGCAGTGCTGCAGCATTGTTTCCTCAACACCAGTGAAGAATTTCCCCCCACCTTCCTCTTCCATGATAGGGATCTGTTCAGTACAAAGAACTGCAGTTTTCTCCTCAGCTTGTTGTTCTTACCTGCTGAAGTAGGTTGCTCCGTAGTTTATTGCAGCTATACTTAAGTATCAGGTAGATGCTCATCGTTAATCCCCCTCAGAGACCTTCCTCTTGCATTGCATTTGCAATGGCTCTGATTATGGAGTATTTTCATTGTATTTCTTTTATTAATTACAGCTAAATGAGAATTGTTTCAGCATACTGCAAACACTTGCTTTTTTTTTTTTTTTTTTTTTTTTTTTTTTTTTTTTTTTTTTTTTTTTTTTTTTTTTTTTTTTTTTTTNTTTTTTTTTTTTTTTTTTTTTTTTTTTTTTTTTTTTTTTTTTTTTTTGCCTGCTTGCTCTGATGTGCATTTAATGGATGAAGTCTAGACTAAGAAAAAACTACTTACTGGTAATAGTTATAGCCTTCCTTGATTTTATTTTCAGCCATCTATGTCTTCATTAAGCACATTCAACAGATAATGGTTTTTTTCTATTGTGTTTAATAATTATATTCAATTTCTATTGGGTTTTTTGTTTGTTTTTTTATTTCTTCCCCAACTGTCTTGGTATAACTTCAGCAATATGTTGTCTCCTTGCTTCTGGGTAGGTGAAACTTCAGTGTTTAGTATAAGGAGACTGTCACAGGGATAGAAAAGATAAGTACTGTGTGACAATACACCAGAGTGTTTACTACAGATTTACTGAAGAACTTGTTACTTATATTTTTAGCAACTTTATAGGTAGGTAGTATTAAAACAGCATGCAGAAGATTAATCAACTTGTAGGCAGCATTTTGTTTTGAAATAGCTTTGTTGTTGGAATTTTTAGAAATTCTGATTATACTGGAAATAAAATGATAGTATCAAAATTATAATATTAATTGCTATCGGTTGTGGCAATTGGCATTTCCTAAAGAAAATTATGAGGTATTATAAAATAACCATAGTGTTTTGCCATGAAATTCCGCTGTTGTTTATTCTAAGTAAATCTGATAAAAGGCTTATTACTGTAACGAACTGAACATACAAAATATCTGTTGTTATTTCAGTTCTGGGATTGATCCTGCTCACCTGACATTCAGCTGGTACCTCATGGCAGGATGCATGCAGTGTCAGGCTGTGGTTTGTCAGTACTGTGGATTAGAACGCCTACTCCCCCTCCCCCCCCCCCCCCCAAAAAAAAAAAAAAAGTGCAAGCACAATTTTATCTTCTACTTCATCCCTGAAAGTGACATAGTACATGCAGGCATTAAAGAATTACTTAATTACAGGAGAATTAGATTTGATTTGATGTAATCTCTTGACCATTAAAATGGATGCCTCCTAGACTACTTTATGCCTAAATAAATAAAATTGAGAATGCATCTTGATTTATGACATTCCTTATGATATGTCAATGATCTGCTGCAAATCCAGTTCAGATATGTCTTTACACTTACTGTTTTATATACCAAGAAAGACTTTATGGCTTTTAAAACTTACTTCCATGTGGCATAACACCAAGACCATGTGTCTTAGTATAGCGTCCTGTCAGTGTCTATAGTAAAACAAATTTCAACATTTGAACATAGATGAATCACGGCAATGCTTTGCTTAATGAAACCATATAACTCATAATGGTAAGTGATTTTTCTCGTGTGCATTATTTAAAACAGGAGGAAATAGAACCTTTTCCAGAAGAAAGAGAGAGCTTTCTTCAGCAATTATACAAGTTTATGGAAGACAGAGGTAGGTATTGTGATCTTTGACTTGTAGTAGTTGAAGATAAATGAAAATAAATGCATTATATAACAATACTTTAAGATTTGAGTCTGTAATTTATTAGTGCTTTGCAGTTCATTTCTGGAAACATTGAGCTTCTGGCTTCCCTGTTACTTAGAAGATGACAGTCTGTCACTTGTCTCTTCCTCCTCATGCTGTTCCCAGGCAGTATTTGGTACGGATAAAATACAGTCACTTATTCCTGATTTCAGGAATATATGGATAGCACCTTGTGTATCCTATTATATTTTCTACTGTATACTTGTATAATAAAGCATTTAATATCCTCAATCAATATTAATGTATGTACTCAATTTAATAACTTTGAGCTACCTAAAGAAATGCTTTTTAGGATCATGTAAAAATGCGTTTATTTCACACTAGTTTTATTTTGTGAATCCTAATAATTTAAATGCTTGCATCTTATGGATAAGGTAGGCTGAAATGTTTTGAAAAGGAAAAAAACCATTTAATGCGGTAAATCTTTACCAAGTTTTTATATATTGCAAGAAAAATACTTTTTTTTGGGGGGGGGGAGGCATAGTGCGGTATTGTTATGCATTAATACCTTAGTTACGTGTGAAGTTGCATTGAGGAACTCTGCTTTGCTTATGAGAGATAATAATGTGGTAGCTACTACTAGTCTACCACATAGGAAGTTGCAGCTCTTTGAAGCATTATGGGATTTATTCTTTGGGAGATATTTGACTGTAGTGAAAGGACTGCACTGGTGCTATTATGTGTAGTTCCATCRGGTAAAATTAAGTTATGTATTATATATGCACAGAAGATTCAGCTTTTCTTGCCACATCCAGTAATACAAGGAAGAATGCATTTATTTGAATAAAATTACGTTACTGAACTGTAGGAGAAAGAGCATAAGACTGAGGTTGTTTCCATTTGTGGAAAGAAAAAAGTATCAGAGGCATGAGGTGATCAGCAGATAGGTTTTACAGTACATTTAATAGTGTAGAGTAATATATGATGTGGATTTCAGAATATTTCAATAACTGTCTTCATTCACAGGGACTCCTATTAATAAACGACCTGTACTAGGATACAGAAATTTGAATCTCTTCAAATTATTTAGACTTGTACACAAGCTTGGAGGATTTGATAATGTAAGTATTAGTGTGTAAAGTATTCCAGATCCRTGGAATCTGAGGATGCTGGGGTTTTTTGGTTTAAGGAATGATAAACAAGACGTATACAGGAGTGTTAGACATCTTTAAAATTTAGTCTTACAGCTGCCTAGGACTCCCTGTGGCTCTCAAACATTAACATTTAACAGGAATCAGAAACTAGTTGTAACTACATGTCTACTCAGTGTGCTTAATTATTGCTGCATAAAATCAGCCAGCATTTGTGTTTTTGAGATTTCATGTCTGTCTGATAAAGCTGTTATCTCAGACAGTGAGAAAACTCACTACTTAGATTTCTTACCTTTGAGATTTTATTAAGTTAAGGCTTCTGTGAGGCCTATCTGTTCTGCGCAGTACATAGGGGAGTGTGCTGGCTGGGATTAGTGGAATTGTTTTTGGAGCAGTAATTTAAGTGTTTGGGAATTCTTGGCCAAACAGATTCCATTTACTGCTTTGGACTTTTTCCCATAAAGTCAACCTGTCATTTGAGAGGTATACTCGTATAGTGTCATCTTTCTACGATACAGGGAGAGGATATTGTGTTTGGATAGTGTGGTGGATCCACTCTACCTTCACAGGTAGTTGGAAATGAGAATATCATACTGCCTACAAAACTTTGACTCCAAGAGGCGAATTAAAKATGTAATGGAAGGACAATGTATTTGCTGTATCTGGTGCAATACTGCCAGGCTTAAGTGTTGCTAATGCTTGAATCAGTTTTTACTTTTTAATTACTAGAGTTGGAATTTTAATTTAATTTAAGATTATTTTAAACAAAAATGATATACTGATTTTTCTATTCTTTGTGTGTTTTATTTTGCTTTATTGCCACCTGGAGAGGAAGGCCTGCTGTGGCTTACTGAAATCCAACATGCTAACTTGCTTAAGAGTTACAGTGGACTGCTATTTGCATTAAAGTAAAATACTATGTGATAGATAATTCTTTTCTCTGATCTATAAAATTACTATAATTATTTTCAAAAGTTATGAATGTTGTTGACTTAGCTTTTTGCGCATCAGCGAGGTTAATTTGGCAAAAATACTGTAACTTTTTTTTCTTTAATAGATTGAAAGTGGAGCAGTGTGGAAGCAAGTTTACCAAGATCTCGGAATCCCTGTGTTGAATTCAGCTGCAGGGTACAATGTTAAATGTGCATACAAAAAGTAAGTAAAAAAGCTATGAAATTTGTGCTAAAACAACCGTAGCTTCACTGGTTCTGTTCACTAGATTTTTTTTTTTTTTTTTTGTGATGACAGTATACATAACAGTCCATACTTTCTAGTAAGTTTTTCTTTCTTTGGTGAACTTTAAGCATATTGTTCATGTATTGTGTTAATGTGTTCTTTCTTGAAAGAAATCTGGTAATCACTGTAAGAGATTTGGTATCTTTGGGTAGTATTACTTGGTTTAGTTTCTTTAAAATATTTATGCATTTTATGTATTTTTTTCCCTCTCCTTTTTATTGAGAAAGAAAGGGAAAAGAAGTGCAAAGTATGGGCACCTAGCAATAAAATGAAGTATTATGGGGCAGGTTTAGCTCAGTTGGTTAGACTGTGGTGCTATTAATGCCAAGGTCACGGGTTCAGTCCCTGCTGTGCTGAGGGTTGGACTAGATGATCTCCMGAGGTCCCTTCCAACCTTACCATTCTATGATTCTATGATATAGTATTTTATTCGAYGTTTGGTAGAGGCAGGCATCAAATGCTAGTCCATGAAGTCCAGAAACAAATGAAAAAAAATCAGCATTTTGTTTCAATCATTGTTCTCCTTTGCTAGGTATTTAGGCTTGGTGTTGATGAAGTTTTAAAAGCTTTCAGAAATCAAATAGGAATTGAAAGCTTTCCTGATTTTGTTCATTGCTAGAATGATTTGATTTGTTAGTCTGTTGTGCCAATATGTTATCAGTAGAGTAAAGGACAGAGGATTATGCCATCCACACTTCAACCAAGCAAGAAGTGCTCTATAAGGGAAAGTCTCTGTATTACAGATTGGATTTCAAATTCACTGGATCCATTGAATATTACTGATTTTTGAAATTGTTCTTTGGCTGATTTCAAGGCAAACCACCATCCTTTATTATGATTTTTGACGGAAGTAAGTTATACAAGCATTATCAAATGAATCCTGTGTCAAATTTAATAATAAATATAAAAATCTAATAGGCRGCTTTTTTTGGAAGCTTGGACAAATGCCAGTTGTAATTACAAACACATACTTAATTTGATAGTTTATTCAGAGTTGGAGGCACTTAAGATTTATTTATTCATTGGCCACACAAATTGAATTTCTTTTTTTGTGCTTTCTTTCATAAATTTTTAAATTTTTCTTGTTTTCAAGAAAAATCTTTTGCTTTTTTTGCATTTATGTAACACTATTTAATGACAGATTTTTTTCACATCTTTGTACGGAAAAATAAAAGCAAAAACTTATGAATAGCGAAGTCTTTTTGTTGAAGTCAAAATTACTTCAGAGTGCAATTTTTCTTTCAGGTATCTCTATGGCTTTGAAGAATATTGTACATCAGCTAATATTGAATTTCAGATGGCATTGCCAGAGAAAGTGACAAGCAAGCCTTGTAAAGACTGTGAAAAAGAAAAAGAAGTGAAGATGCGTGAAGATTCAGAGCAGGATGTAAAAGAAATAAAAGTGGATAAGGAGGAGCGCAAACAGGAAGAAGTAGCGATAGTACAAGAAAAAGAAAAAAAGCTGTCTGAGAATGATAATGACTGTAAAGAAAATGATAAGCCCACCAGTCTGGTAAAATATTTTAACTTTCATATTATATCCCTTTGATTAAATTCAGGTAGCATGTTGATAATACTGGTACCGTGTTGAGATTGAAATCTCTTTAGCAGTTTTAAAACTGCTCAAAACCTGCTGTAATACTAATTTAGAACAACACATTTGAGCTAGGTTTATCTCTAGGTGCCTGTTTTAGAGGATCATGATGTCAAAATGTCTGACTTGCGAGGAAACAGCTGCAATGTTCCACCTGTTTGGGGGCTCCCAGGTCAAATGGAGACCAGTTAGTGTGCTGCTTTATTCTGATCTGGGTAACATGCTCACAGCTACCTACACTGATGCTTTTATTTTGCATTTCACCTTACTTTTAAACCCTTGTAAATCCTACTTTTACTTCTCCACTCCTGCTGAAACCGGTGAGGTACCACACGTATCTGGGTCATATACTGTAGAGTGGACTAATTTACTTCATAGTAACCCAGAGAGGCAAACGGTCATATCTTTTCCTTTGCCTAAACCACTGAGTCAACACTAGATTTTGAGATCTAAGCTGGTAAGCCAAAATGCAGTGCTGTGCGGGCTTAGTAGCTTGGTCTGGAAGCAGCTGTTCATGTCAGCATGCAACACTGCTGTAGTGCTTCCATGTGGAAGAGCAACCAGCCCTGGCCTGTCTGCTGGTACTAACTCTGGGATGAATAACAGCCGGTTCACTCCTGCATCCTAGGAGCAAATGTGCTCTGTGAAGTGTTCATTTTAGAGATTGCTTTGCAGGTGAGGTCTGAGAGCTGCATGCCTCTATCGTCTTGACAAACTACATAGGAGAGTGGCTGAGGCTTTGTTTGAAGTCCGTTCATGTTTCGATTGAGATTTTCAGAAGAAAAACAGTAAAGAGAGGGGCTGTCATTTTAGGAAGAGCTCTAAATTTTTTTTATTTTTGCTGATAATAAGTTCAGTGTGTTTGCCTTTTCTTAAATTCCTTGTATTTGTATTTGATCTTGCCAGTTAAAAGAATGCTTTCTTATCCTAGGGAAACAAAAAAAATTTGTCAGATTCTGTGCATATTTCACCTGAACAAGAAAAGGACTTAAACGTCAAAACTGAAGATGAAACCAAACTGGAAGATAAGGAGGAGGAAAAGGTTAAAGAAATGGAGAATCCCACCAGAAATGCAGAGGCTGAAGAAAAAGAAAAATCGGGGTAAGATTCTCTGTTTATAATCAGTTAAGGCATTTGATGTGTGTTCATTAAGTTTTACTCTTGTAATTTGAACTTCAAATCAGACATCCCTGTGATGGATTAGATCCAAGCTGAGGGACCAACCTTCTGGAGAGCAGCTCTGCAGAGAAAGACCTGGGAGTGCTGGTAGATGACAGGTTGACCATGAGCCAGCAAGGTGCCCTTGTGGCCAAGAAGGCCAATGGTCTCCTGGGGTGCATTAGGAAGAGTGTTGCCAGCAGGTCGAGGGAGGTGATCCTGCCCCTCTACTCAGCCCTGGGGAGGCCTCATCTCGAGTCCTGTGTCCAGTTCTGAGCTCCCCAGTACAAGAGAGACAGGAAGCTACTGGAGAGAGTCCAGCGTAGGGCTACAAAGATGATCAGAGGGCTGGAGCACCTGCCCTATGAGGAACGGCTGCAAGAGCTGGGCCTCTTCAGCCTGGGGAAGAGAAGACTGAGGAGGGATCTTATCGATCTGGATAAGTACCTGAAGGGAGGGTGTCAGGGGGACGGGGCCAAACTCTTTTCAGTTGTCCCATGTGACAGGACAAGAAGCAATGGGCAGAAACTGAAGTACAGGAAGTTCCACCTGACCGTGAGGGGGAATTTCTTCCCTGTGAGAGTGACAGAGCACTGGCACAGGTTGCCCGGAGAGGTTGTGGAGTCTCCTTCTCTGGAGATCTTCAAGGCCTGCCTGGATGCAACCCTGTCTACCATGCTCTAGGTGACCCTGCTGAGTGGGGAGGTTGGACTAGATGATCTCCAGAGGTCCCTTCCAACCTTACTGATTTTATGATTCTATGGTTTGTATCTTCTGGAGATCTGTGTCTATTCCTAACTTGATATGTCATGGTTAGTCCCATTGAAGTTAGCAGGTCTAGTTTAAAAAAATAACAAAAAAACCTTAATTTCTTACAGGATCCAAGCTTAAATGTTTATAAACTGTATGAGCAAGAGAGGATAAAAAGCAGAGGTGACTTCATCTGACGCAAGGGTGGGGAGGGAAGAGGAGATGCAGCCATTACTGACTAATAGATAGACTTAATTAGGTCTMTCTGCTTAATTTTGCTACAAGCATATCCCAAACCTGTGGTCTTCAGCTTCTGCTGTTGGGCAGAGATGTGTTACAAACAACATGGGGAGGGACAAAACCAATAACAGCTTCCAGTAACAGCTTTGCCATTGAGTGAGAATAATATTGACAGGAGAGTCCTGTGTAGTCCTTTAAATAGGAAGCCTTAGAAAAAAAGGAGATTGAGGTAATAGGGATGTTCAGGGGCTGTGTAATCCATGGATGAAGACAGTGCAAGTGATCCCTTATTTCATTTATGAAATGAGCTGGTTTTCATGTTCCAGCACAAAAAAAAAAATGTCAGTTTTGTCAGACAAAAAAAACTGCCAAGTTTAAAAAGGAATTGAAAATTTGCAGTAATTGCCAACATGTTAACAGCTTATCATGCTGCACAAGTCTCCTAGTTATAAGAATATTTCAAGTGAATAAATGAAGAACACAAAAATGGCCATTATAGGTCAGATCAAAAGGCTGTCTCTTTAACCCAATATGTTGTCTCCAAAGGAAGATTGTAGCAGATACTTAATAGAGAGGCTATTATAATAGGGATAGCAGAAGTGATACTTCTGCATACTTTCACAGAAATCTGTCTTGGGGATTTCCTTTTGTATTWAATACCAGCTGTTGCCTGACCACTAATTCCCTTGTCCATTGCACCAGTCTTTGCTACTTAGATCAGTGATTTTAATCCTATGCCTGAATATCATTAACTTTTATTGATTATTCTGTCCTCATTAAAAAAACAAAACTGTAATCAAATATCTTAATTCAATATATTGATTTCTGACTTCATTTATAATAACTTTCTTTTGTTGTTGTTTTTTTTTAAGGCTTTGATTTGAATATAATAAATTTTGCAAGGGTCCTTATGTAAATATTTCTATCTTCCTATAAATTTCCAGTGAGCTCTAGCTGGAAATTTCTATAACTTAGAAATGTAGAATACAGGAAAAAATCAGTTTTATTTTTTCTGTATATGCGTGTTCTTACTTGTATCCTATGTGAATATTTCTTATTTAAAAAATCAGGTGCCAAAATTTGTTGTACCTGCTATTTTTTAAATTATCTGGATAATTTGGGCTATAAAAAAGTTTGAACCTTCAAAATTATTAAAGAGTAGATTTAAATGTGATGTTTTGGAGGTAGCACTATAAGGTGGCAATCTTTGAGCTGCTTAGAAAACAGCAGTTTTCTAATTATTGCATATTTATATATGTCTACACTAGTGATGTTATTTTCTGTATCTATTAATGTACTTGGAAAGTAGGGCAGCTTAAAACTGGCCATGCTACAACAAAAAAAGTACTTAAAATTATAAGCTGCATTTGCTTTTCAGCGGTCTTTTTTCTTAATCCTGATTCATGTCTATTTAGGTTATGTATGACATTACAATACTTTGAATTTTCTTATTTTCACCCTTTATAAAAACAAAAAATTCCAGGAAAAGTGATTTTCTTTCCTTTAAATTTTCCCAAATTCACCTGATTATATTTCAGTAAATTTTCTCTATCCTTCTCTTTACTCACCCAGTAAAATCACCTCTAACAAGTACTTTGCTATAGTGATTCATGAAAGATTATAACATACTGCCTTAGAAAGGGGAGCATAGTTATAAAAATAGATTTAGATGTTCTTGTTATGGTGATTGTTGGGTATATGCTTTCAATGAATAATTTTAACCTTTAAAAGTGAAAGGCTTTTGTAATAACTAACACTCTCAGCATTTCTGAGCAATAATACTGCATCATACTAGCATGATTTCTTCTGCTCTGTTTTTCCTAGATTGATAGAAGTGTATTTTTTACTTTCTGTGCCTCAAAAGTGTTTGTGGTTTTTTTTTTTTTTTTTTTTTTTTTTTTTTTTTTTTTTTTTTTTTTTT
>NW_028186568.1:933504-936820 GCF_003343005.1 Rhea americana
TTTTAATGTATGGTTTTGCCCAAGGTGGGAGAGTAAGATACTAACATCCCAAATGCTAAACTATGTTTTCAGCATTTATACCCTAGATGGATTTTATGAGCCTGCTATGCTAGTAAGGTGTTCTATTAGCTAGACTTATGGTGGTGTGGACTTTGTCCTTTCTTTTTTCTTTTCTTTCGATTTTACAGAATAGAAAGGTCAAATGATATACAAAAGGGAAGGAAATCTGAGCCCTCTGAACTAAAATAAAAAATGAAAAATGCTGTTTTCTGTGAAGTGGAAACCTAACCACTTAAAAAAGAAAAGGTGATCAAAATAGATTACTTGGACTGAATTTTTGTGTGTATATTTACAATGTATTTCTGAATGTTATAAGGCAAACTAGCAGAGTTTGCTATTTACAGTTGTACTTTTGGGACTTAGAGTTTCTTCATGCAGCAGACACAGGGAGCCAAGAGGACAGGAAACCTTCTGGTTTTCTTCTTGCTGAATTTGTGTTGAATATACTGGATCTATTTCCTAGCTTTCAGGTCTCTAAATTCTGCAGGAAGCCAGATTGTTGGGTGTGTGTTGTTGCTTTCTTGCTTTTATTCTGGAGGTTTTGTTTCCTTGTGCGATCTGATGTGTGTCAACCCTTTCAGAAAGTGCATCACTGCAACTTTATTCTTATGATCCTTTCTGCAGAGTATTTAACAATGTGATGAAGAGGAAGAAGAGGCTGAATATGGTTCTCTCCCTTCCTTGTCYAGAGTATGTTTCTTACCTGCTTGTGTATCTGTGAGTCAATATGCAAGCATTGAGAATAGAGCTGTGAAGACAGTTTACCCTTCTTATTTTTGTGTGGCTATTGGAAGATACTTATGCTATGTGCTGTTTGCTGCACTTTCTAGTCAGAAAAATAGTGAGAAAGGGCCATTCTACAGGTCAGCTGCTTATTTGGAGGGATTTGAGAGAGATCTTTTGGTAATATATTATAAAAAGAATTTATTAAAAGAATATTTTCCCACTGGTCTGTTTCAGGAAGACATTTGCAAAAATAGGTTTGGAAGCTTGTCCTGTCCTTTTCTCTATAAAACACTCTTTCTTAATCAATTAATAAATAAGGTTTACAAAGGACCTTTACAAATGTCCTCCTTATTCTGAAGTTCCTGGTAAATTTATGCGTTGAGAGTAGTGTTCTTTAAACTGTGCAATGCTATATTTGAGCAGTCTTCCTCTGTAGCTTTTGACATTAACTATTGTTGTAACTATTCAAAGACTTGAGTCAAAAGCAGCATACTTAAAACTAACAGAGGTGCTTTTCTATGTAATGAGCAGGTTAGGCAGCTGCAACAGATTCCCGAGAGATTGAGGCCAGGAGCTTAATGGGGTGGGGTTTTTTGGTTGTTTTCTGTTTGTTATATATATATTTTTTTAATACAAGTTAAGAAAATCAAGAGCAAAAGAGCCTTTGAAAATTTTGTAACAGATAGTTTTTGAACTGAAGTACATGTTAATTGATAGTTAACTAATATTAGTAAGAAATTTTCAGCTGGTTAATTTGAGAGATTTTTATGCTTTCTCTAAAACATCTGGAAGAGGCCTCTGTCAGGAACCTGAAAGGTTCAGTGACCAGAATCAGGATGATTTAAAAAAAAAAAAAAAAATGCTTCAGACTTGTGTTGATGTAGTACTTATTTTTGAGGTGACCAGGCAAGATCTTAGAGTACAGGAAGACTGCAGGAGACTTTGTTCTTGCCTTTGCCTTCTTTTGGTGGAGGTTCTGCCTTCAAACCTTAATGTCAGGGGGGGCTGTCATCTCCGAGTCTTTACTTTGCTCTTTCTCACCTTGCTGTCATTTCCCATACTCAACAAATGCAATTCTTACTTGGTCTTATGAAACTTCATTTTTTTTTCTGAAGTCTGTCTACTTTGAGCTCATCCGAAAATACATGAATGAATGTTTTAATACGCTCTTTTAGAAACCTAAATGCTTCTGGTTGTCCCTATTGCCACGTTTAAGTCTTGACTGATTGATTTTCTGGGTATCTGATAGGTAGTATCTTATTGTAACAGTATGAAAAGGAGAAAATACTAAATCTCTTTGACTAATAGTCCTCAACAGAGATGCACAAAGGAAAAATCTTAATGTTTAATCTGTTCTATGCATTACTGTGTGTAGTAAAAGTATTTTTCCCCCGTAAGCAGAGGGGAGGAGCTGCGAATACTAGAAGCGGGAGCTAAGAAAGGAGTTAGGATGGGCACTGTTCGCTGCTGTGCCGGTGCTACTGACGGCTTTTGTTTGTACAAAAACAGCAAGTTTTCTTAAAATGCTTGATAGGTATTTTCTGAAATTAACTTACAGCAAGGTTATATAACAGTCGAAAGCTCTGTTTTGCATGTGGCAGATAAGGAACTAAAGAAAACACTGCCTCTGACAATCTGTTTATCTGTCAGATTGGTGTATCAGAGCTGGGCAGTGGTGAATCTAAAATGGTAGCCGGAAGGTTTAAATGCTCTGAAGAGAGGGAGATAGATAGCATGTCTTTTAGCTTTTGGATCTGTGTTGACACAGCTTTCTGCAGTCTGATTTAGGTTTGTGTAGCACTGATTGTTTAGCTTGGGAGAAGGGAGAGAAGCGCGTCGTGTTCATTGCACAGTTCGTGTGGACATCTGTTTTGAGTCTTAGACTGCTGGTGTGTGTGCAAGGATGCATTTGTAAGAAGTGTACTTATGTAGTTTCATTCATAGCACATATCTCTATGCTTTTCTAGTTGAGACACCTGTTGTGTTTGTGCATTTCTACTGCCTTTGTGTTGAAAAGAAGTTTTTGTATAGTCTCGTTTTCAGATACTATAATTGCCTTAACACCCCTCTCCCCAACAAAAGATTATATATGGGAAATGTATCAATCGCTTTTGATGCGGCAATAAAGTGCTAATGAAATGGTGACAACATGGCAGTGTAAATGTACTAGTGCTTCGCCTTGAATGGAAGGGGGACATCTTTTGTTGTGGAAAAAATGGTTTGGTCATCACATTTCACCATAGCCTATGGTCACTACAGAGTTATTAACCATGGTAGCTGTCATTGCGACTTGCATGCCTGAGCAAGCTCCTAAACATTTGTCAGATAGTAGATGTTTTAAAGCTGAAAGTTAATGCCATAGAAATGAAAAGCTTCGTATTCCTCAGCCAAACTTCTTAACCACTCATTACCCATTTGAAGAGTGTTTTAAAATATTTTTAAAATATGACTGAATAATTAGGAGCAATAACATGAGGTCCTTTCATTTTGTCTTGTTCATAATAGTAGAGGAAACTTTTTTTTTTTTTTT
>NW_028186568.1:936876-958839 GCF_003343005.1 Rhea americana
TTGTGACTCAGAAGTTAGTGCCTTCCTCTTTCCTCAGAATGCTGGACTGCAACCGTGTGTCCAGCCTGATTTTCTGTGGATGTAGGCAGAAGTGCTTGGACCAGTAACATGAAGCTTTTTGTTTTGGGCTTTCCTTTGCAACTTTTTKGGGGAAATAAATATTGATGAAGGGTGTTTGTTTACTTTTTTAAATTAGAAGTAGGACTCTGGTGTCATGGCTTAGCACCAAGTCTTARGAGCCTCTTCATGGTTTAGAGAATACCTGCATCTTAATACAGCTGTGATTAATAAAGTCTGAGGATGAGGGAGACTTCAAGTTTTTCAACTCTGTATTATGTGAAATAGGGGTTAAATATACTTTTAGGATGAGAGGAAGGGAAAAAAGAGGGAAAACAAAAATAGAAGCTAATTGCTGAACTYGAAGTGTCAATTACATTGGAATTTATTCTGCTAGTGGTTCAATTAACTGTAATGACTTAATTGAAGCAATAAWTGAAATAATCTTGCTTCCTCAAGTTTTAGAATAACCCTTGAAAAATTATCTTGCATTTGCCAACTCACCTGCTGTGTGTATGTCAGCATGGCTTGTCAGGGGAAATATATTAGAGTAGGTATASGTTGGCTGCAAGACAGGGATTCTAGGAGGCCGATTTAATGACCTGAATCGCACCCCGTCTTGTAGGCTRCACCTGGGCTTTGTGACAACACTGCGGCTGGTACCAGAGATTGTGGATTGAAATAAGTTTGCATGATGTTGCAGTTCCTTTAGTGTTGTAATAGCATGCACTACTTAGTTTATTAATATTTATTTGGCGGTACACTTAACTGTGTTACGGGTTTGTTGGTCATCTACCATATGTACTTTTTAAAACGCTTAAAGTGTTCAAACCTTTCAGCTCTTTTACAGTGATCTTTGAATTCAATGATATGCAATGTTTGTATGATGTAAACACTCTAATAGTTTTGCTGTACTATTAACAAATAATTTTTGAGTTCTAACTCATTCATTTCCTGCTTCTAAAGATGTATGCTTTCATTTTGTTGGGTATACATTAGAGGGATACTGTTTAGCTTGTGGCTGTAATTGAAAATGCTGTCTAGTCTTAAGCTTTATGGTCATTTTTGGTTTCTGGAAGATGATTACACCTCTGTTTCTGTGTCTTTTACACAATACATATGCACATTTGCTGCTGTCTTGTTTCATCAGCTGCTGCCTGCGTCGTTCAAGTAGTTGCAGCTTTGTGACAAATACTGCTTGGGGTGGTGATTTTTTGGTTTTTGTTTTGTTTCTTAGCTGACAGTGACTGCTGCCAAGATGCTYGTTTCTTTCTTTTTTCATGGGTTTTTGACTAAGGATTACAAGAAGTATAATGTTTATGTGCATATGTACATGGTCAAATGAGATTATTACTGTGCATGCTAGATGGCTGCAGTCACAGTTTTCTCTTACCAACTTCTGCTTTGTAGCAGTCATGACTTCATCTGCATGGCCAAGTTTGAGCTTTTTATGGCCTTGTAAAACAGATACCCTCTATTCTTTGCAATCATTGGAATGTGTTTTTCTGTTCCAGGAGCTATGTGAATGCAACAGGTTTTTCTGCTCCCCAAATCACGAATGTTCTTTGCTTTTTGTTTGGTTTCTTAGAACCTCCAGCTTATGATTGCTAACCAAGTCACTCCTCAGAAAAGTCTCTCTTTGATTGCAATCATCTCTGCTTCCATTTTGCTTTTGCTTCCCAACACTTCCCACAGTCTGCTCTCTACATATCTACTTGATAGTCCAAGTTACTGAAGTTCACAATGAGAATTTCACATATCTTTTTCCAGAGAGGTCCTGATACTCTGGAAAGGAGTTATGGAGTCTTTGTAGAAATTCTGTTGAGGCACYAAGAAAGTTGTAGTGTGTGCATGGTGAGAGGGGCCAAAGTTGCTGAACCTCCAAATAGCTGCTGGCTCTACAATTGGCAGACTTTGGATAATCCCATATCTCCTTTATAGCCAGGCATTTCTTCTTTACAGATACCATTCAAGAATTCTGCCACTAATTCAGTGATTTTTTTTCCCGTAACAGTTTGGTCTGTTACATTTTTGAAAATCTTCAAAGTAATGGGAAATCACAAGCTCATCTTTTCTCAGAGCAGTGGTGGCTCTGCTCCTGTCTCATTTCTTTTTAGCTTTGGAATGACGATGACTGCAGAGTTGAAGTTAGCTAGGGTTTTTGATTTGGTGCAGCAGAGTATGTAACTTAAGAGTGCTTAAATTACTGAATRATACATTTTGTTTGTTATGGACTTCTATTCAGGAACTTTTCAGCTCAGTTTTGGGGGAGTTTTATTAGTAATTTCTTTGGGAAGTAGATTCTGCCATATAGTGTGTAGTGGAGATGCAGTGAGATTTGCAGAGCTTGTTCATTTATATTTCAGTTTAACTCTGGTGGTCTGAACTTTGATAGTGAAGTAGCACATTGAAAGTATATTGTATAATCCATTTAAGATCTTGGCCTTACAAAACCAAAGTGTCTGGTCTGTGCAAAATAGAACTTAAGAGATATTTTCTATTACTTGGTTTAATTAAGACATCAATACTGGGAATTTCAGTATTTGTCTCATGCTGTATGCATTTGAAGRGCAACATTCATTCCTGAAGTAATTTCATTAAGTTAGATTGGTTGTGTTAGGGTTGAGTTTAGCTCATTGTTTTGAATTATCTTTTAGCAGCTAATTAGATGATAATGTTGCAATTCTATTTCTGCTAAGAAGCATTTGAAGAACTAAAGTGCTTGATCGCTTTTCAGAGAGAAARTAGCTTGATCTGAATGAGGCTTTTCTATGGATAATTTCATGGAAAAATTTAGGTTATTAAATATGAACTTTTGTTTGAGTTTTACTTAAATATGGGTGTGAATTGGACCTGGAGCAGCAGTTGTCTGTTCTTACGCAGCTTGTAATGCATCCAAGTGTATCTGTTCCAAGTCTCAGATTTTAAATTATTAGTGGCCTGTGGCTATTGTGAGTTTAGTAAGCAGTCCTAATCTGTTCTGTGTTGCATACAGTGGATTTAGAATAGTGTGAGGGTCCATAGTAATGTACTGTAAAGCTATTTAAGATTAAAAGGTATTTTTCCCTGCACCCATAACTTCTGCCATTTTGTCTGCCTCTAAGCTGGTTGGAGATAATTTTAAGAACTGCTCAGCAGCCCRTAGCTGCCACTGAGGTCAGCAAGACTTGTGGGTGCTTAGTGCTTCTGAAAATCGTTCCAAATGTCAGAAGATGCATTTAATTATTGTATAAATAAACAAGCAAGTGGTGACTATTTTCAAAATAAGTTAACTTTGAATGCAACTTTGATTTATATTTAGAAGACTCTTAGCGTAATTGGCAAGGAATGGCAAGGTCATAATCTAGTACTGGTTGGTTGATTTGTTAAACAATCTTGTATAGGTTATTTTTGCCTAAAATCTGCTTTTAGTTGCAGTCACTTCGAAGCGTTGAGATAGAGACTGTTGGTTATAAAAGAACATGGATCTTTTGGGGAAGCAAGTTTCAAGAAGCATTTGTAGAACTTGTATGCAAAAAATGGAATATAGGAAACTTTCTATATTGAGAAGGATAAATTTGAACTGCAAAAATGATACTTAAGCAAAGGGACTGCATGAAGGATCATATAAAGATTGAGTTTGAACAACTTCTGCTCATAAAGATTCTGATGGAGTATTTTTCTTTAAGCCAAGGCACTTTTGACCTTACAGTCACCAGATTTTGTGTATATTACTATATCCTATTTTGCCGATATTAGTCGCACATGGGGCATTTTCTCATATTTGGAGCCTGCTTTCCCAGTCTCTAATGCATCCACAATATTTATCAATATATGTGGTTTGGAACTGAAAAGCTTATGAAGTATCTCATATTAACTCTACAATTTTTTAAACCTTTCAAGAGATGACACGAATAAGGAAGAAGATGAAGATGAAGAAGAAGCAGAGGAGGAGGAAGAGGAGGAGGAGGAGGAGGAAGATGACAACAATAACAATGAGGAAGAAGAGTTTGAATGCTATCCACCAGGCATGAAAGTCCAAGTGCGGTATGGAAGAGGGAAAAATCAAAAAATGTATGAAGCTAGTATTAAAGATTCTGACATCGAAGGTGGAGAAGTCCTTTACTTGGTGCACTACTGTGGATGGAATGTGAGGTAACTTGAGTTTTAGCTAGTGATTACTTCTTGAATTACTTCTAAAATACACTTGTGTATTTTAAAAGCTAAATGAATATAGAGTTCTGGAGTCATAAGCTTTCAGTATTAATGTTCTATGAAGGTCATTGTACTRTATAAAAACTATTTAGATTTTTAACATATATAAATGCAGTACTTTAGAAAATCATCTTAAAATGACTTGTTCAAAGAAGTCTTCCTCTGTTGCCTGTCTTATTTTTTTTAGATCTCTCCCTACAACAAATGATAAATCCTCCTTTGGCTCTCTTAAGCCAATTTTATCTTGTACAATATTTGAATAGTGTACTGAACTGAATCTGTGTGCACACTCTTCTCAGGACAACAGGGAGTATACTTGCAGTTTTGCATTCACCAAGAGAAATATGAGAGAAACATCGGTTTTTGGGGGATGCAGGGGAAAGAGTATTTTTATTTTTTTTTGTGTGTGTGTGTTTGTTTTTTTTTTCTTATTGGGCATCCGCACTTAAAAACAAGCAAACAAAATCTTAATTCACTTCCGCCTTGACTTCTTAATGGCAAATTAGCGTGCAGCAAATACTTGCCTTTCATTCATTCGGATCTAATTATTTTTATTTTTTTCCTCTCCCTCCCCCTGGCTGCCTCAGACTTCCAAAGAAAACTCTTCTTAGTCCAGTATCTTCTTATTCTTAATATTTTTAGGAATATATGCTTTGTCTTCAACATGTTTCTATTAATGCTATATTAAAGTATTAATATATTTTTGCTACTTATAACCTATAGAAATCTTGAAGAAACTTGGAAAACAGGAAAGGAAACTAAAGCTTCTGAGTGACTTTTAAGCCAATTACTAATTCTATTACACCTCTCCTTTTTTCTTTTTTTTTTCCTCCCCTCAGTTTCAACATCTCCCTGCTCATTATTCTCTGTTTTGAGCTTTGTTATATTACTGAGTTTGCAGATCTTTTTWAAAAAAACAAGTGCCTGAGGCAAATCATCTTTTTTTCCTGGAAAATCTGAGGCTCTTAAGATCATCTTCTTATGATCTGGACTTTGATTCCCATCCTACCTCTGACAAGGAGGGCAGGACAAATYCTTATGCAGTGCTAGCAGGATCAACTGCCAGAGATCACAGTAGCAAAAACATGATGCTTCTCCCTGCCTTGAATACACCGCTTTGCATCTAGGTCTACTGATTTCCAGGACCAYCTAAGCCACTCCTGAGGAATAACATCTCTATACTGATGGCTTTGATAGTGGCTTTGTGCAGAATTTTGAATATATTGATCTACAGAAATATAATCTATCRTGTAAACTGTGTGTCTTCAGGCAACATTTGTAAGCATAGTGGGCTGGGAAGTCTGGGCCTTAAAATATCAGAGTACTAGGGAGGGGAGGGCACCCRGTCCAAGTAGGATTCGGAATATGACCAGCATTTTGGTCATTGTTGGGGAAGGCCTGCCTTAGGAGTGCGGACTGGTGAAACTGGCACCCTGCTTGTGGATGGTCACTGTGTATAAATCAAAGAAGTTTCTTGATTTTAATCTCCCTGTTTGGGAATTCATGTGCAAACATAGTGATTTTCAGTAAACATATTTAATAGCATTAACTTGAAAATAACTATATGCTATGACATGAGAGGATCAGAGTTTTATCTGTGGAGTACCACTTCTCAGAAGAATTGAGAAGTCAAAAATGAGCCTTCTGTCTTGGAGATCCRAACACCCTCATTGTTAATTTTTCAATTTGTTTTGGTTTTTGTTGTTCAATTGTTTCAAATAAGTATGCAGACTGATATCAGAAACATTGTTTTCTGTGACTATGATATATATATATATACACATTTATATAAAGCATTTTTAGTAAACTTGTGCTCATTTGAGAGGTAGGAGTTGTTTGATCTTTCTGGCAGCAGGACTTGCATTTTATATTCTTACCTATGGTGCAGAAGGAGCCCTCTGGAGCGTGCTGACAGACAAGGATTTTTTTTTTCCACACGCGCACACAAATAAAGATATCAGTGGTTGAGATCAAGCTTTGGAAATCATGTGGAATCTGCTAAATGTGGCCAACTTATTTAATTCAGATTAAATGATTTAAAGTTTTGGATCGAGAGGAAGTGTGAACAAGTCTAAGGTAGAATCTGAACACTTTGTTTTAGCATAGTGAAGATGAATCTTGTATGAGGTATGCTGTCGGATGGTTTGGCTTTGAGTTGGTCACAACCGGGAGAAGTAGCTACTTGGTGCAGCTAGTAATTCCTTCCTCTCCCCCTCACTTTTACTTTCTGTTTAGCAGGGGCAAGTGCTGTATCATCAGGTTGTGGTGTGTGCTGGGCTCAGACTCCAGGGTTTTCTTAACTCTGTCATTTCCCACACTTTRAAGTCAATTTTTGTATGTCTCCTGTAGGTCAGTATACCATGTAATGACCTGTTCTTTAAGCCCCCATAAGCCTGAGCAGGAATCCTAAATAACTACCAAAGTTTTCTTGTCACRAGTTAACTTAAATATTGGTATGGGATTCATAAGAGTAAGTGTGCATTGAGGTGTTTGGAATTATTTAGCTTTGCTCTTTTTTTTTTCTTTTTTTCTTCACTCTCTAGAGCTAGTGACACTGACCACTGTGAAATGTCTTATTTTTAGAGTAACTATAAAACACAGAAATGGATTGGAATTTAACAGCATTGTGTATTTGCTCTACTTTATGCTGAAAAACCTCATTAGCTCCTGCAAATCAAGTGATTGCATTTCTTGGCCTCTATCAGAAATGCTTATGTGGAGTGGAATCTGCCTTGTAATGAAAGAGAATGGTAAAAATGTCTCCGTTGCTAGAGAAAACTTCGTTATCACATATTAACAAGAAACCTCTCTAGAGAAGAATTGCATTTCTTCTTCCTTCTGACTGGCTCAACTGCATTCTGAATTTTGTATGCTTTATCTGGAACTAAAACTTCTGAGAGCTACAATGCCGGTTCCTTCTGTTATAATTTTGCTTTTCAGTTGCCAGTGCTTTAAAGAAAAGTGTACTATGTAGGTTTTTTGAGGTGAATGTCTTCTGCAGTACATTCCCAGTACTAGAATCACAGGGTGAATATTCAGAACAAGTTTAGGTTGTTTCAACTCTGCGTCTATCATATGGCACGTATCACAAGACATGTTTTTTCTAACATGTTTTRTCTATTTAAGAATGTGATTTATTCTTTAAGTGTGTTTTCTTCAGAAATCTAAATGAGGAAAAAGTATTAGTTTCTGTCTCAAAGTGTTGAAGCATTAACAATTTACAAGTTCTGTACTTAACAGTCAGCCTCTGCAATTAAAGGAACTTAGGTAGTCGAATTTCAGATGCCTTGAGTAATGGAGGAAGAATTATGAAAAATCAGTGTCCTCTACTATTCTAGTACTTTAAACTGCTTGGTTTGATCGCAGCTASCAAGAACACTTAATTCCTTGCTAGCAGATGCAGACAGTGTGATGGAACTGCTCAGTGAATTTGCCAAAGTTTGCTAGTTCCTTGAGGTAAACTGTCTTCCCATGGAAGTGGAGAAAATAGAACCTTTGCTAGTACAAACCTAGCAGCTGGAAAATATACTTTTCTTCCATGTTTCTCCTGAAATACTCCTGTGAAGGATTGACCGTTCTGTCTCTGAGCATGTTGTGCTTTAACATGTACTATGTACAGGTGAATATTCCTTAGTGCGTATTCCTATATCAGTTGCCAATTACTTGTTTCCACTCTGTAACTGGGCATCCAGCCTTCCTTTGTTCATTCGTTCCTTCCTTCCATCCGTCTCATTGCAACCCAYCTCTCTGTCAGACTTTCATGTTGACTGGTAAAACAAAAAGGCTTCGCTCCTTCCTACCTCRCCTTGGTTTTTATCTTGGTACGGCAAAGGTAATGTTCTTTCTCAAGGTATTCCAGTTTTTATGAAAACTCCCCCCCGCCCCGGTATTTAACCAATTTTGTACAAATGCATTTAGGAACATGTCCTTTCCCCCTTTGCCCAGTTGTTTGTTTTAAGAAGTCAGATTACAGAAGAAATTGTACTACTATGTTCTGCAAAATATCTGTGCTGTCTTACTCTGATATGTGCTTGTAACCTGTACATGCTCAGGGAGCCCTCTTGGCTTTTGAAGTGCTATATTCCGTCTGTCTAAAAGTGAGTGGTATCACATTAACATTAATTGTGTGTGCCTATACTTTCTTTTTTGTTGGAGGAGGGAGGAAATCATAACATCTTCCTTTCAGAAATCCCAAGTTCGGAACTTCCCACAAATCCTCACCGGTGCAGAAAATTCCTAACACGAAAAACTAGCGCTACTTCCCAAAACCGGAATTTTTCTTGTGTCATGTGTTGGGCGTATTTATTCTTACATACCTGCTAGTTTCCAATACAGTGTCTGATACTGATCCAAGAAGCAGATATGTGTGTATGTGTATACATATGCGCCTTTGGCAGGGGGTTGAGAAATAATTCATGTTCATGAGGTGAGCAAGTGTGGAAACTAAGGGCTTGGCAGAAGATGGTACTGTAGTAGAAACAAGCCAAGTCTTTTGGAAGCATGTGTTTCTTGTAATGAGACCTGAAGAACTTTACTGTTCTTCTGCTTTTCTTTTGCCTTGAACAGATTGTCTGAAGCACCATTAGTTACAAAGTGAGGAAGATTTTTGTTTTGCTGTTCTAATCAGATGCAGTCCTAAAAAGGAGGCCAGTAATCAAGTCTCACATGTGATTCCCATGCAGGCTGGCGCCTGGTGCACCCTYCAGATTTCAAGGCATTTTTCTGCTRTGCAGTAGAGCAAACTTGCTTTTTGGTCAGGTTGTCAGCTGTGGCTTGGGATGCATCTCTTGCAGGATCTGTTTGGGCACGGGGCTCTGCTGTCACAGATTAGGCAACTGTATGCATTTGGCATGTGAGTGATGAAAGGAAGCTGTGCCATGCAAAGGTATCTTCAAGGTTTCCRTGGTGCTGGAGCTGCTGGCAAGATCTGAGTGCTGTTCTAGGTACAGCAGGAGAGGAGCTGGACATGCTGGGGCCAAGAACTGTGACTCTTAGACACATAGGTTTTCAATTTATGCTCCTTAAGAAGAGTTGTGAATGCTGCTTCATGTGTGTAGCATGTAAGACCCTCTATTTAGATGAAGAGGTTTACGCTTCTGTTTTTGCTTCTCTCCTTCACTTAAGTATGCCCTGTGGTCAGCTATGAGCTATTACCCTAACTGGCAGTACAATTATCTTGAATCATTGATGGCATGTGCAATGCACAGACTTTGTTTGCTTGTGTGGAAGATTGTTTTGCTGTTAGAAATGCATAGAATTAGTGAGTACAAATTCTCTATTATGGCAGCATAATTGAGACAGAAAGAATACTTAAGATAATTGCTTTTCCATGTGAATATGTCTAATCCTATTGCTATTCTCTTGCAAATATTTAGGTCTAAAGAAATCCTCTTGCATTTATCTAAACTGCAAAATCTATTTGGCATTCTACTTAGCAGTATTCCTTTTTGAAAACATGTTTGTGATTTGAAGAAAGATTACCTGAAATAGGGTTGTCAAAAGTCCCTGAATATGGGAATTTTCCCTACCAAATCTGTTGCTTTCTTTTAAGATAACATGGAGCATTCAGTCCATCTAGATATTTTTTATGCTTTAAACAATGGACACAAGACTTGCTGTCCAAGTTTCTAAAATGTTAAGGTGCTGTATCATCCTTTCACTATCTGCTCATATCATAGGAATCTGAGGACACCCAGATCTTCAGGAAATGGCTGTAGTATGGGAGAAAACGTAGCTTGCTAGCCTTATTCCAGTGGCAGAGCATAAAGCAGGCCGGCTATTTCATGGTTTTTGTTCCAATTGCACAAAGGTAACAGGAATTGCGGTGGGAATCTTGCAGATCTCCACTACTTCTCTAGTAATGGGCATCATCTGCAGCCYAGTGAGGGTGCTGGTCTCAGAGCATGTTCCAATGGTATGTTCCCTTGCTTGTCCCTTTTGCAACAAGCTTGCAACTGCTGGCTGCTATTTGTGTGTGTCAAGCTGGTTGTTGGRAGGCCCTGTGCTGTAGGATGTGTGAGGCTACCTGTTTCCTAAACGCAGCCCTGCGTAAAGGTGGTAGGAGGAGGCTGTTGTAGACTACACAGAGTATGAGTGGGTAAGTCTGACTTGAAACCACTGTGTTTATGAATCTTTTCTAGCACTGAAGAGTTCTATTTAAGTTTTAGAGAGAAATCTGAGCCTATCTGCTTACCAGTATCCTGGTAAGAGTACAATTAAAACCATCTGCAGCAATGCAGTTACTTTTCAGGGTGTTGCAGTCTGCAACCAACCCCAACGGTTGTAAGGTTTTGTGGTTGGTTTGCTGCAACATGGGATGAGGGGGAAATTATTTTGGAAAACTGAATTTCAGAGACTACTGCTAGACTGAATGGATAACTTTGACTCGTCTATGTTGTGTTCTGAGGTGTCTGTTTTTTCACTGTATTATTATGTGGAATGTAAGTTAGTAACAAAGCAGTGTTTAGCTGCTGGAATACTGTGCTCAGAACTTGACTTAGAGAGTAAAAGAAAACAAGTTGGAAGCTTACAATTTTTCCTGAATAATCCTTTTAAAGTATCAGTTACTATTGTAGGTACAATTGGCAGTGGTGGTGAAGAAACAGAATTGGGGCTACATCAGCAGTCACTGTGTATTAAAATCATGGTGCTTTAAGTCCACTTGGAAGGTGATCATGAGTGCGTAAATTCAATTCTCTTTTGTACTAGCTCTCTTTTTTTTTTTTTTTTTTCTTCATGATCACTTAGTGAGCTCACAATATCAGTGTGGCTGCACATTGAAGCACAAGTTAATGTATGCTGACTTTTAACAGATTTGTTTCTTATTCAGACAGTTGCTTGAATTTGCAGTTGAAACAGGACAGGAAGTTATGCTTATTAAAAAGTTGATGCTTGAGTTTTTCAAAAACGCATAGTGAAATTAGTTAAGTACAGTTTCATTGCTAAAGGATATTCTTACAAAGAACATATCTATCTCTGGGGGATAAGACAAGTGATATGTCCCCTGATGTAAGTTGAAAAACTAATTGAAAATGAATTGGAAAATGACATTTCTCAAAGTATTAGTGACTTAAAAGATCACTTTACAGATAGTTGGACAGGAAATAATTTCTTTCTGGTTGACTAGTTGCTTTTTATGCAGTTGTAAAAGTTTTGAAGTGGGTGTACAAAATATACCCCTTAGAGATCCTTACAGAATTAACTTTCTGATAATCTGTTTTATCTATGTACATAAATTTCATGTTGTGTGATCTAGAGTAGTACAAGTCAAAGCTGGTATTTTGTAACAATCAGTAAAGAAAACTGTCCTATGTATCTAAACATATGAAGAACTGAACGTTAGCTGTAACTGTACATGCTGAAAAGTATATGAATGACTATTTAATTTCCAATCTTGTTTTTTGTATGTTTAATACTTTTGAATTCATTGATAATTTTCTTCCATGATGCATCAAATGTTTACTTAAAAACATTAAAAGTGTGCAAATTTTTTGCTTTTAGGTATGATGAATGGATAAAGGCAGACAAGATAGTGAGACCAGCTGATAAAAATGTGCCAAAAATTAAGCATCGAAAGAAAATAAAGGTAGTTTCTCATTTTTTTTCCCCTTTCCCTCACCCCTAGTCAACTTTAGTTTAATTTATTCTTACATACTTTCTCCACTTTCCCCTTTTCTTAGCCTTTTAAAACCAAATAAGCTGTTTTTTAGCACAGTTTTGTTCTTTCTTTTTTTTTTAGGGAAAAGCTTTTTATTTACTTATTTATTTATTTCCTCCTGCCCTATAGCTCTCATGGGAGTTAAGAAGGAAACAAACTAGATGGCTCCACTTCTGCAGCAGTGGTGGCAGCCAGCTCCCAGCAGCAGCATTTGTTGAGCTCCCTCTGCTGATTCTGTGGAACGAACCAATGACTAATCCATGTATATGTGATATATTTATTCCCTTCATCTCCTTTATTTAAAAAGTAATTAAAAAAAAACACTCTGATATTTAGGGTGAGACTGCATGCTTTGGGCAGCAGGCTTCAGGGAGACTTCTTCCGCTCCTGCCTGCGATGCAGGGCTCTTCCCCCACGTGCTGTGGAGCCTCCCACCGGTGCCGGGCAGCGTTCCGGAGCCCTGGCCAGCCCCTGGAACAGGGTGTCACAGAGCTCGTCCTGCCCGTTGCCACTCGGCCTTCGCTCCTGAGGCGYGGGCAGTCTCCCCTTTCAGATCTGTTGTAGTGTTGAGGTAATTCCCATTTTTGGTGCAAGAACCTCGGCATAGACCCGGAAAGACATTCACAGATTCCTGAGTAGAGAGGAAAGCTTTTCTTTTCAGATTTGATGATGAGGGTAACTATCACCATTGCTTAATTGTAATCCATGTTGATTTGTATACTCAAATAACAAGAGCTTTTGATCTTTTCTTTAATGTAGAATAAAACTGACAAAGAGAAGGAAGAGAAGTATTCCCCTAAAAACTGTAAATTGCGACGTTTGTCAAAACCGCCCTTTCACACCAGCACATCGCCAGAGACTGGGTCCAAGCTTGATAGCGCTGAAGCCAAAAATTCTGAACAAGCTCCTGTTAAATCTATAGAAATTACTTCTATCCTTAATGGGCTACCAGGTACTGTTCATAAACTTTTTCTGACTGTGAGTAGCTTTCATCAGTAGTAAATGTCAGTGTAGAGCAACTGATGCAATTGCACAATTGTAAGCTTTTGAGGCTGGCTATGCATGTGTTTCATTGTATTACATCACTTTCGGAAACATTTTTGTATACTCTTACCTACATATATATAAATTGATACTTACATTTTCTGAAAATAGGTATTATAGATTCAGAGTATGCTCTTAAAAATACATGCTTTTATAGCTACATTTTCTTTTGCTGCCATGTAAGGCATATTTGCTTCCTATGTTATTTTGATTTTTTTTTTGTAATTGATAAAGTTATCCTTGTCATAAATAATGGAACTTAATAAAGCTGGATTTCCTATCTTGTTCCTAATATTGTTTTCCCTTTCCCATACTTTGTTATCAGTACTATAATAACTAGTTGCCTTTCTTCTTCCTTAGTTCCCTACAGGGCTCCAGAAAAAGAAACTGTATTTGATCTAAGTAGTCTGGGTAATTTTTGTGAAAGTTGTATGAACTTAGTAGTTTTCTAGACACTTGTTTAAACATGGCCAGTGGGTTCTAAACTTGTAGGTGAAAGAACAGACCACATAATCTCTTAAGCTTCAATTTCTTAGGAAAACAGAAACTAAAAAAATACTTAGTGGTGATGATAATGACACTATTTTTACTGCTATAATTAATCTGTCATTAACTTCTGATTACAAAAGCAATTTGACTTATACTCTAATGTTTTGGAAATCTAAATGTTTTCCATGTTACATAATTAGTTTCCAGAAATGCTTTTAATTGTGTGCCATTCTTCTATCATTTAAGTCCATATGCATTCATGCTGTTGATTTAAAACTATGTTTTCTCTTCCCCTCTTTTTTTTTTTTATATATGAAAGACTACCATTTTTTGTGTCTCATTCCCCCTGCCCTCCAATTTTAGAGCTGTTTGCTCAAAGCATTTTAAAGGTCTTTTCCTACACTGGATTGATTAATGCTGTTGTATGTTATATAAACCTTCTTTTTAAAGGTCACAGGAAAATAAATAGTTTGTGAGGGAAAACTAGTGGACCTGAGTTTTGGTTACAATTTTTTAACATGGAGTTCTTGGTTTTCATTTCAAATGGCAAACTCCGATTACCTTCTTTGTTATATAGTAATGTAGTTACAACACCCTGAGCTTCTGAGAAGACAAGTGTTGAAAGCCTTTTTTAAGTGATAGACTTCTTGGAACTTTAGGCCATAGTATGTACCATGATTCTTCAATTTAAAAAAAAAAAAAAAAAAGAGAGAGGAATGCAAAACTTGCTTTCTGATTGAGTCAGAGTAGAAATTTAGATCCTGCCTTATAAATAAATAAAGAACACCTGAGGCAGCATTTTCCAAGTTGTTCTGTCCTGTACCTCTCACTTACTTGTTATCATGCTCTTCTCTAAGTTTGACTTAGACTTTTTAGAAAAAAGTTAACTTTGATCATCTCAGTTGAAAGTTTTCTTTCCTCTCTCCCTTTAGTTATATTGCCATCTTTAAGGAGGTGGTAAGTTCAGTGAGGAACAGAGAATGAGAGCTACGAAGTGGCATGAGGGGTGTTAAACTGGCTGTGTCACTAAAAATGGCGTATAAAGGAGCTACCAATATATTTAAGCCACTTCTTACTGCTCCTTGTATCCGTTTCTTTTCCCGTTGGATGGGCTTGCTGTTGATTCTTTCCTATCTCTGTTCTTCTTTTCTCAGTTTCTTCATTCCTGACCTTGAAATTTCTTACTCTAATCTACTCTTTTATTATTTGTATTTCTTAAAGTGCCTTTGTTCATTACTTCATTTTTTTGAAGGATGGTGACCAGATGAGTGTTTCTGATGCACTATCATGTCTCCCTTTTTTTTTTTTTTTTTTTTGCTCCCCTGTCTTTTACCATTGTGGATTCTTTAGGGTAATTTTTGTCTTAGTCTATGTTTTGAGTGTTGGAGGAAGGGCAGTTATGTTGTAACTCAAAAAACATTAAGAGTTTTTATATTAAATACTTTTTACATTTCTGTTTTGGTTTCTGTTATGAAGAAAGTTCTTATTTGTATGGATTAATAACAAGTGTCACTCAGATAAAAGCTGTTACTTTGTGTTGTCTGCTTGGGAAACTCCATGGAAAGAATTTCCTAGAGATGTGCTTTATAATACTGTGTTTCCAAACTGAGTGACACTGCTTGTAATCTAGCTATTATACCTTTTCGATAGAATGGAAAATWATCTTTTGAAGCCTTTATAGGATACAATTTAAAAATACATATCCTCCTAGAAAGCCCAATAGCATTGATTCATATCATTGCAGTTTTCTTCAGCTGTTCTTGATACAGAATCAAAACGAACTTTTTTATGAATGGCTTTTTATTTATTTTTTTTAACTAGCTTCTGAAAGTTCTGATGATAGTGAGCAGGAAGATGACCAAAGTGCCCAGAATGTACATACTGATGGCAAAGAGGAATATCAAGATGAAACTATGAGCCAAGATAAAAATGAACTCTGTCTGAAAGAAGAGCAGAGCAATTCATCCCTCCCAGAGGAAACTAAAGCTCTGACAGATGTAGCAGTGCCCARGTCAGGATCCAAGTCTCCTGAAAGACTGCGAAAAGAGCTAGAAGAATTATCTGAAGATACTGACTCTGATGGAGAAGATGAAACCACAAAGAAGAGAAAGGAGGCAAAAAAGGAAATAGTTGATAAAACAGCAAAACCACAAGTAAAACGTGGTAAACGAAGATACTGTGTTGCCGAGGAATCTTTAAAGACTGCGTCACCTAACAGAAAGGATGAGAAATCCAAAAGCAAAGACTCCCTTAGTTTAGAAAACAGCAGTAACAGCTCCTCAGATGAAGATGAGGAGGACAAATCTAAACTGAAAATCACTCCGACTAAAAAGTACAATGGATTAGAGGAGAAAAGGAAGTCTTTGCGGACAAGTACTTTCTACTCGGGATTTTCTGAAGTAGCAGAGAAAAGGATAAAGCTTCTAAATAATACTGATGAAAGACTTCAGAATAC
This sequence comes from Rhea americana, assembly GCF_003343005.1. Lineage (NCBI taxonomy): Eukaryota > Metazoa > Chordata > Aves > Rheiformes > Rheidae > Rhea > Rhea americana. The sequence goes on from NW_028186568.1 coordinate 952,773, forward strand.
TAGAGCTAAGGATCGAAAAGATGTTTGGTCAAGTATTCAGGGACAATGGCCAAAGAAAACACTGAAGGAACTGTTCTCGGACTCTGACACTGAAGCTGCTGCTTCCCCTCCACATGCTGCTCCTGAGGATGCTGCAGCAGAGGAGCAGCTCCAGACTCTTGCAGAAGAGGATGCATCTTTGACTAGCTCTGAGCTTGAAAAACCTTTGCCAGCTAGCATAGACATTAAACCTGTTGAGGAGAAACCAACTGAAACGGGTGAAAAGAAAGTTGAATTTCCAAGCAGTGGGAGTAATTCAGTGCTAAATACTCCTCCTACAACACCTGAATCACCTTCATCTGTAACTGTAACAGAATCCAGTAGACATCAATCCAGTGTCACTGTCTCTGAGATGTTGCCACCAAATCAAGAAGAGATACGAAGCATTAAAAGTGAAACCGATAGCACAATAGAGGTGGATAGTGTTGCAGGGGAGCTGCAAGAGCTGCAGTCTGAGGGAAATATTTCTCCAACAGGTTTTGATGCCAGCGTGAGCTCCAGTAGTAGTAATCAGCCAGAGCCAGAGCATACTGAAAAAGGTAAAGGACATGGGGAAGCAGCTGTGTTCAACCTAGACCTAGCTCTGTCTACTGTGTTGCTGATGTGTTTGCATTCTGTTATTACATTGCTGACACGTTAGTTAATAAGGTTGGAGGAAGCAGTAGCCTGCTGTCTACTTTAGATCTGTGGAAATAGCATAATCATCAATTGAATAAAAGATAATCTTCTAGGAAATTTTCTGTGGCCTCTTGCTAAGAATTCTAGTGGTTTTAATGAGAAATAAAGCATATAAGAATAAAGTTTATATCGGAAATGACAGTGACAAAAGACCAGAGCAAGCTGTAATGCATATGTGTTGTAGTAAGCTGCATTCACTTTAAAATACCTTGCTTGCAAGTGGAAGATGCTGTTTCTTAGTAACATTTTGAATCTCTCTATGCTGATGATTTGGAGCAACAATTTCAAACTGCTTTCTAGATCCAACTATCTTGTATCAATTTTAAGAATTTGGTTTTTTTATTTAAAAACTTGCCTTTTTTAGGACTCTTCCTACTAATTTTGAAGGAAGAGTTTGCTGTTTACATTCATAATTCATAATGATTTGATCACAAGTTTTATGACTAAACTAAATAGTTGAAGAAAGTCTGTTTCACAACTTAGTACTATTTCTATCTAAAGATTTAGATATTGTCTTTTGAATTTCTGAATCTGTTGATATTTGTCAGTGTTTGCCATTATAGATTACCATCTTTAGGATTTCACTGAATTTTTTTTAAGTATTTTCCATAGGTCATGCTTATAATTCAATATATGCTGTGGAAATCAAAGTTGAAACCATTTTAAGTCTGAAAAAAAGATGGTTAGAGGCTGGGAGTGTCTTGGCCCCTTCCTCCCCACCCCACTCAACTCACAAATGGGTTTTTACCTTCAGATATGTCTTTGTAGGTTATTTTTTGAAGATCCCATCTTGGGACCAGTAGAGTAGAGGGAATGATAAGGGCTCAGTCCTGACAGCATTTATGTATGTGACATCAATGGACTGGCTGCTTTTTAGCAATTTTCAAGGGTGTGTCAGAAAAACTTCTAAGAGATTCTCTGGCTGTTGCATAGTCCTGTTAAAAGCACAGCTACTTTTACAATGTTGATCTGCCTAAAAAAATTAATAATCCAAGAGAAGAAAGTGTATGTCTGAATGTAATCCGAAGATGACAAAATGATTTCTTCATCTCAACAGATTTCAGGTCTCTTGAGGACAAAAAATAGTTAACTGAATTTTCTCAATCAAAGTACCCTTAAGGTGTGTTACCCTCATCATTCTGTTCTTGTTGCATTCTTTCAAAATAGCAGTTCAATGTTTTTACTTAAAAAGACAAGAGAGTTTGCAAGAGAGGTGGAAGTTCTAGTCCTCAATAAATAAACCTGCAGTGCTTTCTCCAGTTCATAGATGGATAGGTGTAGAACTTCCTTTCAGACATGAAACAAAGAAATTAAGTTACTGCCACATGAAATCAAGAAGGTTGGGTTTTTTTTTCCTTGTTGTTTTTATGGTATTGATAGAACAATATGTATTCGGCTTTTAACTTCCTCTCATTTTGTCAGCATTCTGCCTCTTAGAAAACTGGATGACCTCACTGTTTCTTAATTTACATGGTTTTATTAGTCATTTGCATCTGTAGATCAGGAGGGACTTCCTTTTTTTTTTTTTTTTTTTAACAGATCATTGACTTATTTTTTAAATCATTTTCTTTGTTCTAGACTTTTTTGACATTCAATTAATGTAACCACTGATAACATGATAATTCAAGGGGTTCTTTTTCCACAGCTTCCAAGTGTGGCAAAAGCTTTATTTCTAAAATTCAGTTTAATAATTCCTTAAGTTCTTCAAATACATTTATTTCAATTTAATTTGCAGTATAAAATATATTTTAAAAGAAATTTGTGTGGTCAGAGAAATTCTGATGATGCATATGAGAAAGTTATTTGCAGTTATGTTATATATGCACTTCAAGCAACAAATTGCTTTCTCTTCTCCACCTCTTCTTGCCAATATAAATAGAAATCTGAACCCGGTTAAGGATAGATAGGGACAGTTGCGTTGCTGTCTGCAAACAATGGTTGAGAAAGATGCACAAAAAAAGACACACAGAAGTGCAAATATTTATTCTTGTTTGTTTCTTTCTTTCAATTATAGTCTGTACAGGCCAAAAAAGACTGAAAGATGCTCAGGGAGGAGGCAGCTCTGCAAAAAAGCAGAAAAGAAGCCATAAAGCTTCTTCTGTGAACAACAAAAAGAAGASTAAAACTAGTAAGTACAGCAGCTTAATGTGAAATAACATGTATGAAAGCATTGTTTCAGCTCTTGAATGACTGTAGAGATGAAGTCTGGAAATAAATATATTAGGACAAAATATTCTGAGCAGGGAGTATAAGTGCTGTATAAGTGAATAATCTATTTTTAATGAATGCTAAAGTATTTTTAAATGTCTTATTTTGTTAATTCTGGGCCTGTTTTGAAGAAATGCTTAATATTTTTGTAATTCAGGAAGACTAAGAGGCATGCACGTTTCATGCTTTTAGTAGGATAGGAACTTTGTTATCACCAGGGAAAAAGACAGGAATCTGACATCATGGTCATGCGTTTAAAAGGGAGACTGGAATTTAGCTCAAACTACACTTGGTGTTTTCTGCAACGTGAGTTTTTTAGAGAATATATATCTAATATATATAATATATATCTTCCAATGGCAAATACATAAATAATTCCAGAAGACCACCAGCTCTATCTTTTGCTATCATTTTTTTTACATCTAGAGTAAATAATGCATGCTTTAGCAGCTTTTTTTTTTGTCGAATTAACTTAAAGAAGCTAATTGGAAAAGTAACTATGGTACTAGGAGAGAGAGGCTTAGTAAAAGCAGAGATATAATATAAGAGGTATAAGATAAGAGAGAGACATGCACACATATTCASGAGACAGCAGGATCAATTACTGCCTCTTCTCACTGTTCATATTAACAAGAAATATCCAGGGACAGTCAGCAAGGATAGCTATAAAAAGCAATTGAAGTAAGGATTGAAAATATATACTGKCTCTCTCTTTGTTAGTTTTAGTAAAATTCTGCCCCTTCTGATCTGGTATTTGCTTTCACTGCACCTGTAGTTCATGTTCAACAAGCCCCTCTTCATTCTCTCCTCCTTTTCTTATTCTGTTTCACTGATCATCTTCTAACAAAATCCTTCCTCTTTCACTCACTCTAGGAATTAAAGTAGCAAAACAAACTGGCTAAGCAGAACTAATGCACCAATTTTAGCTTTATCATTACTCCCTTTTGATTTTTGTGAATTTATCTCTCAGCCTGTACCTTTGTCAGGACTAAGATTTTTTTCTTGTACTGTATACAGTGTTCTGTGTGTATGGACTTTTTTTTTTAAAAAAAAAAAAAAAGCTTTAAGCACTACTGTAACAAAGGCAATAAATAGATTTAAAAAAAAGTGGAGTCAGTTGTGAGCAAAAATGTTTTTTTGTAAAATTCAAATGTATCAATTAAAGTTGTTGATGTCGCAGCTTCAGCTTTTGTCTTTGCATTAAGATAGCAGACAACTGCAGCTCTGCAGCCAGCAGGGTTCCTTTCTACAACATGTGTATTGGTGTTCTTCCTCACTGAAGAACTTGTTTAGCAGCTTCTATCATGTAGATAACTGGATCATAAAGAACAGAACCAAAAGGGACTGTGAGGGTCCATCTTGTCAGTACCTAGGGCATGTACAACTAAGGCACAAATTTCTCATAATAARTGCTTGTCAAACACACTTTTTTAATAACAAATCTAATGATGGAGCTCTTGTAACTTATCTAGGCATTTTCTTCCAATGCTTCACTAGACCCGTGCTGAATTACTACCTCTCCCTCCACCCTAGTTCTACTTTTGTAAGGCTGAACAACTTTGATCCTTTTGATCATTCATTATAAATCATGTCTTTTAGAGTGATTATTTTGTTACTTTCCTTTGGACAGTTTAATTAGAAACCCATATTCAGTTCAGCCTGGTACTTTATTATAAAAGTGATTTAGTGTGGTATSGGATAAGCTGGAGATGTTCTTCTGCAGATAAAAGCAGAATGTAAAAATTGCATTTAAGGGTTTTTTGTAGATGATATATAAACTTCCCCTCATTATTAGTGACCTTAGTACTGAAAACCTAAAGTAATTAGTTGACATAAGGCTAAAAAAAGTGAGTTGCTTACTCTCACTTCTTTCTTATGCRTGGCCTTAGAGATTACAAGGAAAAGCTCCTCTATAACAGTAACCTTTAAAATTGCAGCACTGGTAGAAGTTTGTGTATCTGTAYAGCGTATCTTTCTCTTGTTTATCTTCTTTATATTGATTTATAATAAAGCAATCAGACTTCCTAGCTGTTTTAGGAGGAAAAAAAAAGTATAGCTTCATAAGCAAAAACTATCCATAAATGCATGAATAAATGTCACTTACCATTATCAACATTTGTACCTACATTGTTAGATTAAATGGCCTTTTGTGTGTTATTTTCAAACATAGAAAGCATATTCATTAATATCTCAGTAGTGCCACATCTGATTCTTTAGAATCAGTTCTGAGTGTAGGATGCATCTTTCCTATACAGACCTTGGGTAGTCAGATTTTATTCAGGAATCTTCATRAAATTATTTTTCTCTCCTCTTACATACGTTCATTTGGACTTTCAGCAGTATACCTGCCAATATTCAGGATAAGTTATAGAGCCATTGACAGGTAATGGAGCCACAGTATGGTCCTTCTACCCACTTTCTAGCTCTAGGATTTTGATTCCCATGAGCCCARTTTGTAGCTATGAATCTACCTGCACAGCAACCAAATAAACAGTGTTATCAGTGCAAGACTTCCCTTTCACAGCATGCTGGAATTAGAGAAACCTCATTGTATGGCTGCCTGTTTTGTGGTTCTGTCTGAGCTTTGGAGAGGCAGGTTTCTATGCCAGGGTAAATTGTATCAATTTAGGGTAAAAGGGATTTCAGTCAAACTCCTTCTATTTGAAAATCAGTGCAGGGGCAACTTCTGATGAACTTTGGTTTGCGGAAGGTGGTTATTTGTTTTATAGTAAAGCATTTTCTTATTTCTTCAGCAAATAGCAGTGATAGTGAAGAACTATCTGCTGGTGAAAGTGTGTCCAAGACTCAGTCAGCAAAGTCGGTTTCAGCTGGCATGAAATCTCACCAAACCAAATCACCTGCAAGAACACAATCTCCAGCAAAATGTGGGAAAAATGGAGAGAAGGAGTCTGATCTCAAAGAACAGAATAATCGTTTGCCCAAAGTTTACAAATGGAGTTTTCAAATGTGTAAGTATCGTATTCAGAACAAGCCCAGGGTGGTYCTAGAGTAACATATAAGGGCTTCTTTTTTTTGAATTTTTGGTTTGTTCTTTTTCCTCCCTAGAATTATTCCATCATGAGTTTGCTTAGTGTTGTGATAAATCCAGGGGCAGTAGTATGTGGGCGGTTGTGGGTGTTTT
>NW_028186568.1:958844-966212 GCF_003343005.1 Rhea americana
TTTTTTTCCTTCTCCCTTCAGTTCTGTGGGGGTTGCTTGGTTGGTTTGTTTGTTGCAATTGCAGTTCAGGTAACTGCCTATATCCCACTCCTTTAATTCTGGTTTTCAGTTAAGCTCCTGTGGTGACTTGCTATTCTGGCCATTCTGTGGTGACTTGCCATTCTGGCATGAATGTTATCCACTAAGACACCTTTCTTGTGTTGATGTTCTCTTGCTATTTTACTTTTCTATACTAAGCATAATAAACATGTACTGGTTCAATAAGAACRTTTACTATTTATAGTAATAAAATCTTTCAGTGTATGGGTGTCAGTCAGCTACAGGTACACATTTGGTTAGCTATGAGCATAGTATGGAAAGGATCATGAATTTATCTATCTGAGAAGCAGTTCAATAGCTTATTAGTGCCGCAGTGATACCAGTGTAACTTCTTCCTTGCCTTTATATGTGTCTGTGTCTATGTGCTATTGCATGGTTATATATAGTGGAGAAAAGAGAGGAATATGACAAGATATTAGATGAATATGACTCCTCAATATAACAGTAAGCAAACAGTTGAAAATAACTATTTAAAAAGAAAAATTGCTGGGTTTTGTCCCTGTCTTTCTTCTGGCTTCCAGGAKGTTCTGTTTCTTCCTGTGATGAAAGAATATGATCCTATATTTTTTCTATAGTTGTGAATSTGCTTTTTATTCCACATGAGAATTATTTTTCTCCTAGGCCTTCCTCACAATCAAAATACATTCTGCTTTTTTTCAGGACTGTRTAATGTAATGGATCTTTATTGTAATACCTGCTTGGCAGAAAACCAATTGAACTTGAGAGTGCTATTTAACACACTTCCTGCTTTTGCAGAGAGCTRGGAAGTTTGTAATGTCTTTGAGCTCTCATCTTCCCATGCTCTTAGTATAGTGGTTGGTGTTTGGGCCTATGTTTTGGTTTCATTTATAGGCTGGTGAAGGGCATTCTGTGGTCCCCAGAGAAGGGGTGTGTGGGGAATGGGCAGGGGAGAATTGTGTTAAGCTGCTTGTTCTTATCTAGTTATACCATGTGGCCCATATGCCATTTGATTTAGATTAGAACCAGCCCACAACTATCCAAATTCCTGTTATAACTTGCTCGTTTTATACTAAAGAATTATTAAAACAAGACTGAACTTTCTGGTGTATTTGGCCAAATCAAGATACAGCAAGTAGTTAAACACTAACAAGCTTGAGAAATTTTTGGGCCACTGCATTCCCACCAGTTGTCTTGGTTTTTCCTCCAGTGGGGAGGGGAATGCACACATCCTTCTTCCTTTCCCCACTGCCTTWAAAAAACAAACAAAAAAATGTCTCTGGAGGTATCATTTGAAGAAAAAAGTTTCTGGTAATAAACAGATTTTGTGAGAATAAACAGCAGTTGATGTTGCTGCATTTCTTGGCTTTGTTTACTACTTTGAAATTTATCACTAGAATTTGAGTGCTTTCTACATCATTAAAACTCGGGAGTTTGTGTGTTTTTTTTGTTTTTTTTTTTTAAGAAATGCTGCAATACAACAATTAACAGACATTCTTTAATTTGCAGCTGACTTGGAAAATTTAACAAGTGCAGAGCGCATAACAGTTCTTCAAGAAAAATTGCAGGAAATCAGAAAACACTACCTGTCCTTAAAATCTGAAGTAGCTTCCATTGATCGAAGAAGAAAGCGCTTAAAGAAAAAGGAACGGGAAAGTAAGTGCTGGGTGCTGCATTTTACTTTTAGAAGGCTAAATCACGTGCCSTCATGGCTGGTGTTAATCAGGTTTGGATAACTTTGAGGAAGATGTGTGCCATTATGAGTCCTTTTAAAAACAAAGTTGTATACAAATATTTTAAAAACTTTAAATGGTGCAGTTCAGGTATCTAGTGACTTTTAATTAAGTCCCATGTAAGGAAAAAAAATTAAAGACAAGCAGTGTTTTTCTCTTTTGTTTTGTTTTCTTAGGCAGAGCTAATTTATATAGAAAAGTTTATTAAATTTCTCTAAGAAGTGAATGATGCATCAGATTATGAATAGCTTATTTCTTTTTTTTCAAGTTATAATTTAATGCTCTTGCATTAACTAAGTGCTTTATTTCATGAATCTTAAGGGAAACTATGGAACCATTTTCCTGAGGTTGCTTTACATAATGCTGCAGGCACTGTTCTAGTGTGCATGCCTTTAATGGTATTGAAAGGATTATTCTTGCATATCTTGATTTATGTGCACATTTAACAGCATACTGATTCTAAGAAGACTGAAATAGGCCATGCATAGTAAGGTTCTGTGGCGGTGGTTGTTACRTGGGAACTGCGGTTCCTTCACAGTTCCCAGAGCAGGTCATACGSATTGATTCAATGCTGAGGCAGGATTTACCTATGCTTCTTTCTCTTGGAAAGAGAGAGAAATAGTTCTTATTGGCAATGCTGCTGGCTTGGAAATGAGCCCTGGCATGCTTTGGCAAGATTCGGCAAACCGGGGCTGCAAGGTGCAACATCATAATGTTTTGGATATAGCCCAAATGGTCTTCCAAGGTATTTCCCATGAAAGCTAGGGAAGGGAGGTTTCCTTTTCTTTTCGATTATCAGGTGTTAGTTACTGGGGTCACTCTATACTTGTTCTTAGCTAGGAAAACTTTTTTGTTTTATCCTGTTTAAAACGTGTATTTTCTTCCAATGCAGGTGCTGCTACTACATCATCGTCGTCTTCATCACCTTCGTCTAGTTCCATTACAGCTGCGGTTATGTTAACTTTAGCAGAACCATCTATGTCAAGTTCATCACAAAATGGAATGTCAGTTGAGTGCAGGTGACAGCAGGACTTGCCAAAGCACTTTGCACTTAATGGCTGCTGAGGGCCACTTTTTTTTTTCTTTCTTTTTTTTTTTATACTGCACAGTGGCACAAAATTCAGACAAGCACTATTTTGTATTTAAAGTTGTTTCTTGACAAGCTAACTTTGCACTTAAGTGCACTTTTATGAAGAAAAAGTACAACAAACTGCTTTTCCTCAAGCAATAATTGTTTCCAACTTGTCTGGGAATTGTAAGTCTAGTGACTCGAAGGCCTTCCACTGTGGCAAATGGAGGCTGTTCACTGCCTGTAGAGACAGTACAGTAAGCATACAGTTGTTGGGTTGGCCTAATTAAATGTGGTAAGGCTTACTGTACATGTATTCCCTGGTATTTTGTTAAAGCTGGAACATTTGATATTTTTCCATTTATTTATGACAAATATTGAACCTATTTTCATTTGTACAAGCTAATTGTTTTTTAACTGCTAAGTCACCTGATGGTGGCTTTAATTGTATAAGTCAAGCACATGTATTCAATTCAAAACCTGCAGTTAGTAGGATGTTTGACATCAGTCCTGATAACCAAATATGAGGATTCCTTAAAAAAAAAAAAAAAAAAGACTGACTAATGTTTACAGGTTTGAATTAGGCTTAAATAGGTTACTCTGGGTTTTAATAACCCAATAATTGGAATGAAACTACTGTACTTTGCCATTTTTCTATAAATCAGTATTTTTTTTTAATTTTGATAAAATACATTATGAAAAAGGAAGAAAATGGCTAACAAACTGTATTAAATCTTAAACAATGTATAAAGATTGTATTTAGCCAGTTTAAAGTGTATATTTATTCATAATGGATTATAACAGTTATATTTTTGTGTTTTATTGTAAATGTTTTTTTTCCCTTAAAGCAACAAATACTTCATTTGTAATGCTTATTTTATTATGAGCTTCAACTGAGAGGTCTTCAAGGAGGAGTAAGGTGTGTGGTTATAATTTGTGGTTGCTGATACGAACACTGCCACAAAAGGATAGTTGTTTTTAAATAAATAGCTAGCTGAGTGGTAGACATTTAATTTTTTTAAATGCCTTGTACAAATTCCAAAACCAACTCCAAACTGTTTTCACTTGTATTGATTTTATGTTGTATGAATCCCAAGCTCTCTCCTGTTAATTATATACCTTTGTAAGACATTTGTATATTGCGGAAGTGTTCATTCAAGCTATTTAATACCTGGCACTGTTAATACACAGTACTTTACTGTACAGATTGTTTTACTGTTTTAATTGTAGTTCTGTGTACTTCTTTTGGCTGGGGAAATAGGGGCTGGCATGTTTTTTGTTTTCTGGCAATACAACATGTTAAGAATTCAAAGCATTTTGTTTGTAGATGCTAGAGTGTCAGAATCCTTTACATTTGACTTTTCTAAGAAAAGCATTTTCAGTCTTCGTAGTGTGTGCTTAAGGTTAACTGATTTTATTGAAAATGGTTTCAAAGTATTCAGAAATGTACAGGACTGTAAAAATTTGTTGACAAACATTGAAGGAAAAGCTTATAGAAAAAAGCTATAAAATATATATTAGGTTCTGCAGAAAATGGAGAATTATGTAATATATTGTACAAATGTAAGCAAAGGCCTCTGAAATAAAATGCCATAGTTTGTGAATCCCTGATTTTGTTTCTAACAGTTTAATTAAAGTAACCTTAGTGTATTCATTTAAATTACACCAAGCTATAGAATCAATTTAGTAAATGATAATGGGTATGGTGTAATAAGCATATAAAAATAAGTTAGACCAAATACATTGGGCCAATTTTCCTCTTAGCAATTGATGCAAATTCATCCTTTGTTTCAGCAGAATGGGAAAACTTGGCCCATTACTTATTTGTACCATTACTAAGCCTGCAGCAGTTGAAATAAAGGTGGAATTATGATTTGTGTGAATTCAGGAAGTTTGAAAATGTAAAAGAAAGCTGCTGAAGATGTTTGCTGACTTCTGGTATCACCTGGCTAAGTTCAGATTTGGTAGAAGGTATAGCCTTTAGTTATAGCTGCTTATGCTATGTCTGGCTTTAGTCCAGCTGACCAAAATCCTGTTGCTTATTCAAAATGATAAATCTATTATTGATGAGACTTTTGTTTTTTGTTCTTGCTTCAATTTGACTCTGTTAGTTTCAGATTACTGCTAATTATTATCAGGAGTAATCTTAATTAYGTCAGTGGGGCTACTCAAGAGGATAATATTTACATATGTTTAAATTCAGCAGGATTAGATCCCTAAAGAGTTCAATTTTGCCTTCAGTCGGTGGATGTAACTAGCATTGATACATGGGAACTGAACAAAGAGTAAATTCAGCCTTTCACTGAGTACTAGTCCTTGATCAGCTCCTACTTTTAGTAGCAGCATTTTTGCTTGGAARGGGCATGTATTGACCTTATTCTTGTTTGTTTACTCATTTAAAACAAGGAATAATGGAGAGCTGAATAATTCCTCATTAGCCACCTCCGCAGTCCTCCAGAATTAAGGTGAAAATTTTCACGTAAATGGTGATTTTTGCTGTTCTTTAATATAAAGACTAGTTTCATTTTTGCTGCACTTCCCATGTGATTTAATGACTGTTAAAGTCTGTTCTGGATGTCTTCTGCTGCACTTCCTGAAGTGTGACTGGAAATGGTATTGTCCAGTGTTCATGTCCACTGTGAAAGGGACAAATGGACATCTTTGGCAAACTGCTAGCCAGGTAGATTTATCCCAAGTTGCAGTAAGTCAAATTTGATGGTTTTTCCAGGTTACATATTGTAATGCAGCTTTAAGCATGAGACTGCTTCCTGCTTGACATGCAGACTGGGAAGGATGTGGGGTGTGATTTTTAATAGCAGTGATTGCTGGGCTGTGTCCRTAACTCTTGAGTATCTGCTCAAGGCAACTGCCTATAAAGTGAGACCCACTACCTCTTGTTTGTGCTTTATGCTTTGGCTGAGTGACAGGATTCTGTGTGTCCCCCATGTGAGATGCCTTTTAGCTGTGAATGTAGACTACCAGCAAATGGCTTTTAAAAAAGAATCCTATGAGAAGGCAAACCTCACTTGGAGCCTGTCTGCACCGCCCTTGACTCCCTTTATTTACAGTTGCCGCTAATGCTTCCATTTGCTACTGTGTGGTTTCCGTCATGCCRGGAAATCTTCCTCCTCTGCTTCCTTAGAGCTCAAGCTCACTCCCTGGTAGAGTCCCTAGATGCAGTAAGCCTTTTCTTGAGCACCATTATGAGTCTCTGAAAATCATCAGTCAGCTGAACTTTTGCCTGAAGTGCCTAACATTTGTGAAAGAAGAGTTGTTCCCCTTTGCTTCAGCCTTTGAGTTATTGGTAATTTTACACCCCTTGCCAATTGTTACCACAATAACCAGYGTTTAAAATTACATTCTGGCCAGGCAGACCAAGGAAGAGAGAGAGTGCTTAATTTCAGAGAGTTGGTTAGTAACAGATGAAACATAAGTATCAGTTGCAAAGTGAACTGGGTTGGACAATGATCTACTTGAGAACTAACCTAACAAAAAGAAGAGTCCTCCAGCTGGATCAGTTGCCCAGTCCCATTAATGTAGCTGCATGAACAGGGTGATCGAGAGCGTTTAACCTCCACTGGTTACAGAGAGAAGCTAGGGAAAAGAGGTCTGGCTGCTTCCTGCTTTCCCTGTCCACCAGGTTACAATCTTCTGGAATCCTCTGAGGAGTACTGAGTTTCATGGATTTTTTTTTTCCATCAGAATGATGTTTKCCATATATACTTCAAAGACCTACTTTTCAGATCTCAGGTACACATGGTACACATCYAGGAGCCTGACTGCCTAAACAATATTTTGAGATCATCTGTTTTGATGKCCTTTAGCCCATGGCTCTATGCTCTTTGTATAACTCAGTTTTGCTTGTGACATTTACTGAGTATTACTGCAGACCATCAGTTCCTGGAAGCTATCCACTTCAGGTGTACTTTGGCTCCCCTTCACATTACACTACCAAATCCTTTCTCAGGTTCTTCCTAAACTGAACTGTAAAAGGGAATGCATGAGCAGCAGCAGGATACTTTCTGCCCAACAGCTTGTGTGTTGGGTCACCCTGGCAATCATGCACCTTAAGGAAATAATCTTGGTAAGCCCTTCTCCATAAATTTTAATTTGGTCTTTCAGCAGTGGTGCTGCCTGACTTGTTGCTCAGCACAGACTTGGGGGTGGGGTGGGGGGGAAGAGGGGAGAAGCTTCAGCCTGGGACACTACTACTATTACGAGCAGAGTAACTGTCAGGGTGGTGCTGCACGCAAATCAATTTAGCCCTGTTGTGAGATGGGGCTAGTTAGCGCAGAGGTACAGCATCGGCTGATGGACAATGCTGAGGCTGAGCTATCAGCTAGCATTTTTGTTTACCAGCGTCCTACGCTGCTCTCTGCTCAGTGGCATTAACATGCCTGTTTTGCCTTAGTTTTGAGGAGCAAAAGGCTTGTTATGCTACTTCATGCCATTTCTAATAAAAATGGGATTCAAAGGAGATGATGTTTTTCCTAGCATCAGCTTGACACA
>NW_028186568.1:967503-977550 GCF_003343005.1 Rhea americana
TGCCACGGCGGCCGTTGCACTAACGCTGTTCTCCCGTGCAGGGGCCCGAGCGCGGAGTACGTGGTCGGGCAGGTGGTCAACAGCCTGTTYCCCGGCGAGGCAGCGGCGCGGCCGCTCGCGCGGCTCTTCAGCGGCGCCGCGGCGCCGCCGGTGCTGGTGGCCGTGCCCAGGGTAAGTGCCGCCGCCGCGCCCGCGGGCTGCGGCTGGGTCGGAGGAGACGAGCCCCCCGCTGGCCTGCGGCGGGGGGAAAACGGGCAGCAACGCGGTCCCCCGCTCGTCCTTACATACGTRCGCGTACGCGCGTGAGCCTCAAGGCGAGACTGGCGAAGTAATTTCTTACCCGAGTTCACTGCTTCTGTGGACTGGGTCGGTTCTGATATTTGGTGTAGAAGGCATGCTGTTCTTGTGTGTGGGTAGCGTCTGTAAGCAAAGTTTAAGTTTCATAGCTTTTTGTGCTTTGTTACTGTTTTTGCAATGGAGCAGTTTTCTTTTGCGCTGCTACTCAGGTATGGAAAAGACCAAATAATAATGTATTAAAAACACCAAATAATAATAGTTGGTGATTCTGTTTTTATTTGAAAGAGAAATAATATTTTTATTGATGATGTTAGGGTATAGTATCCTTAAACCAGTGATTTTCCTGGCTAACATGTAGATGCATACTGCTTCTCTTACGTGATTACTAGTTTTGTCTGTTATTTGCAGTGTATGCAAATTTTAAAGGAAATCTGTTTACACAAATGGAGCCATTCAGAGGCAGCAGCTGTACCCATTACACATAACCTTTATGTGTCTAAAAACATTTGATGCTTGTTACATCACAAATTTGTTAGATAAAAAGTATTGCTCTGTGATCAAACATTTTTCAATGGGTTTTGGATAACGCAGAAAGTCTTTCCTCTTATCTGGAAAAAGCGTTGRGCTCAAAGACCTCAACGCTGTTTTCTGTAGCATCCTTTTATGAATCAGCCCTGACTTATATCCACAATATGTGAAATAAGGCAGAATTTGGTCCTAAAAGAAGTACATGCTCATCATACCATGTTTAGAAGAGAATAGTATCTTTCTGAAAATAACTGCTGCCTTTTTTTCAGGCTATGGAAACCAGGGACATGGCTAAGCAAGGCCATTGGTTCCTGTCAGAAAACTTATGTGCTGGCATGGTGGATGGTTGTTCTGAGGATATCTKTTTCATGTAGCACAGATATTCTACAGACCTTTTAAACTGTTTAAAGCATATCCAGAATGAGCAGTTCTAATCTGTGTCATTTTTCTTCGTGCTATGAAAGTATAAATAAACCGCTTTTACTGGAAGGAGCAGGAGGGGCAGATGATTTTCCAAAGATAGAGTTAGTTTATATTACCATCTTGTAGTAAGACTATAGTCATTTTTATACATCGACTCTTTTTATAGCTTTCTGGAATGTAAGTTACTTAGCACTGATTGATTTTTCATAAACTGCTCTTATGGTGATTCTGTTAAGAGTAGAAATGATATGACAAGGGTAGGTGGTGGGATGGCTACACCAATGATCAGAGAGATCTGGGTTTAGGAAACATCTCTTCTTGCAGAGTTAGTGGCTTCTATCAGTGGCATTCCAAATATAACACAATATATAAAATAATTGTAGAATGTTTGGGGAGTTTTATTTTCCAAGCTAATGTCTTTTAAATTTTTTAAGGAAAATAAGAAGAGAAAGCATACAGAAGATGCGGAGAAAGTGTCAGAGGATCACAGCTCATCTATCAGACAAGAACTTCCTGTAAGTGTGAAGAAGGCTAAAAAGAAGGAACTTTCAAAAGCAGAGAAAAAATTGGCAAACAGGTGAGTAGATAATACTTTTGTGGTAAGATTTTTTTTTAAAAAAATACAATCCCAATTAGGTTAATCATAAGATTATGAGCTTAGTGAAGCAACAAAGTTCTGTTCTACTATTCACTCTAACTTTTTGTTTTAAGAGGTTTGCTGTTGCATGGGTAACTTCCTATAATTTGTCTCAAGGGATAATATCTCTCTCAGAGTAAGTTGAGATATTTAGGTCCTAGCTCTGCGAAATAATAAAAACTCTGTTAAAGAGTTGCCTAGAGGGCATGTAGATTTAGATTTAGATGTGTTCTGTTCTGGAGTGTGTTCCAGTAGGAACAAGGTGCTTGAGTGAGTTAGTGATCCTTATCATGCCTGCCTCTAGGCTAGTAGCTCTACTGTGACAAAAACTATTTTGTGCATTGAGGCTTACATGCACAGTGCCCATTCTCTTAAAAATGCAGGGTGAACTGAAGATACTGTCGAAAGATGGACAAAGTTATTTTCTGTATAGCTCATGAGTAATTAAATTCACTTGATTATAGCTCTTGATGAGGCTAATAAAGTGTGCCCTTTGTGATATTATATATTGTTGCATCTTCTGTGCTGTTGAAACATTATCATTTGTTTGCTATTCCAGTGCTTGTTGCATTTCAGAGGCTTCTTCAAATCTACTTATTGTTTGTGAATCTCAAAGAATTTTCTGTTACAAGAGCCCTGGATATTGGAAATTTTTTTCCTTTTTTTTTTAGTGTACAATTATGAAAATGCTTTTCTTTTTCCTCTTAAATTCTAGACAATATAAAATATGATTTACTTCTGAGTTCTTTCTTTATACCTACTAAAAATGAATGCAAGGTCACTASGACAGCAAATAATTGTTTTTTCTATTGTGGAATGATCAGATTTGTTTGTTTAATGCATAATAAATAGGGAAAAATAATGTTTGAAAATCTTAATATCTTCATTTAAAATACAAATTAAAATCTTGGAGGCTTCACTTCTTTGACCTCAAAAGCCGTGCTTTTCCTTGTCAGTTTTAATTTGTATATATTTTTCTGGAAAGGGAGAGTGCTTTGGAACAGGCAGATGAAGAAGAGGAACGAAAAGAGTTTGAAAGCAAAAAGAAGCAAAAAACACAAACTTCTCATGCTGTCACCAAATGTGTGGTTAATTCAGATACAGGTATTACAGTAAAAAAACAAAAGAAAAGAAATGAAGCTGAGGAAATGATAAAAAACAGAAGAACAGTCTTTGTTGGAAATCTGCCTGTCAACTGTACTGCTCAGGTATGAGAGTAGATGCTGTCAGTTAAAGAAATGAAAAGAATTATGTCAGCCCTTTGTTTAAGGGGATGTCTCCAGTTGAAAAATAACAAAATAACGTATCTGTGAATAAAATTGCTTTCTGTGAAAGCAGGAAATAATGCGCGCGCTCTCTCTCTCTCTCTCTCTCTCTCTCTCTCTCTCTCTCTCTCTTTTTTTAGTTGAGGTAGGCTGTTTACAGCACTGGATGCAATTGCTCTTCAGTATAATTGGTTAATTTCTTTTTCAGTGACAAGACTTATTAAATTAACTAGGAGTACAAAGCTAGAATCTTCATCTGATTTTGAATCCAAATAATGTTTAAAATTGTTGCATGAAATATTTTAAATTTATTATACCTTTTTATAGTAAGGTGTACGAATTCAGTTGTAGCAATCAGTAGGATAAGCAGCACAGAAATCGTTATAAATTGCTTGTGTGCGTTAATAATCCTTTCAACATTATAAATTATTGTCATAGATATGTAAAAGTCAGCTAATATTTCCCACCTCGTGAGTGAAATGAAAATAATTAAAAACCTACAAGTAGTTCAACAATATAATTCTTGTTTCCAGGACGAAAAAGATGTATTGAATATCTAATATGTCTTTTGTTTAGATGCTGAAGTCTCTTTTTAAAGAATATGGCCAAATAGAATCCATTCGATTCCGTTCTGTGGTATGTTCTTTCCTTTAATAAAATCAAATTTCTGACCTTGAAGCCTAGTATTCATAAGGCTTGTAGCTTCATTTGTTCAGAAACAGGTGTGTTTGATTGTTTATTCCTCTTTTCCTTCCTCATCCCCCTTTAGAACTGTAGCCTTGGAGAATTTACCCGAGATGCTAGATACCTCTTTCCTTTCATTACATTTTACTTTTCCTATAATAGCAGTTAATATCATCACAGTTGTATTTTCTCTGTGAGAAGAATGCCTTTATTACTGCTTTTTTTTTAGTTAAGGTATTATTCAGCTGGTTTTAAGTTACTGTAGCAAGGACATACTATTTGCAAATCAATGTAATGTGTTAAATAGCTGAAGATAACTATCTTAGCACTCGGGAAATGTAACAGACTAAGTCAAAGCAACCTATAAAGTTTTGAGGTCTTCCTAGGTCAAGTGTATGAATAGCCACTTACAATTGCTCTGTGTATTGGCTATGTTACTATGAGTAGGAACAGTGCCTGTTTGACTTCCTCTGTGTCCTCAAGAACAAATTCTTGAGCTAGATGGATGTAAAAGCCACTTATCTAAAGCTCTGTTTATCTTACAGGTTCCAGCAGAAGATACTTTATCCAAAAAATTAGCAGCCATAAAGTAGGTTCTACTTGCAACTTTCATGCTTTATTTTTCAAGACAAAAAAGTAATTTTTAAGTGTGTGTTTTTACATGTTTGGCTACATTCATTTATTTTCTTCTGCATATCTTTGACTTTTTAGTTATCTTTGTGTGTAGGTAAGTTTCTTTTTTTCCTGTCATGGAAAAAAAAATCTTATCTGTTATAGTAGTAAGTAATCAGTTATGTAGGTTACATCTCTTACCTTCTAGAAAAGAGAAGGATGAAGTGCTAAAAATCTTGAATTTTTTTGGTTGTATTTATGAGCTGAGGAAACTTAATGTGGGTGTGTATATAGACAGTATAAGATGTACAGTGGAACTCTGTTGGACATGATAGGCTAATTAAGCCTTTAGGGGAAGTGAAGCTGTTACTGTGCGTGAAACAGGAGGCATAAATGTGTTTAACAAGTAATGCGTGTGCGCTGGGCATGCTTTGAGAATTATTTAAACAGTATGCATCTTCTCCCTCTATTTCAGGCGTAAGGTACACCCTAACATGAAGTACATCAATGCTTATGTTGTTTTTAAGGAAGAATGTGATGCCGTTAAGGCTCTAAAAAAGTAAGTTTCAGTTTTATTCCTTATCCTCTGTTGAACAGTTGGATTTACAAAGATATTAAAAGATAAATTGCCTCCTCTCTCTGGCTTTAATCAAAAAACCCCCATTTCTTTGAACTTAAAAGTGRATTTGCTTATGGACTAATGCTACATAGTGAGTTTGTTAATTAAGTACTACTTACTCATTTTCTTTTTAAAATCTTTTTTTTTTCTTTTGGCTACAACAGAAATGGAACACAAATTGCAAGTGGATTTCATATCAGAGTTGACCTTGCATCGAAAAACARTTCAGTAAGTAATATACATGACTTGAAAAGGACTTTTCTGGTTTTTTGCTGTAACAAATAACTTACTGTCCTGTATTTCTTCTTTATTTTGTTTAGCATGACAATAAACGATCTATATTCTTGGGAAATCTCTCATATGGTAAGTCTAAAATGGATTGTCRTATGCACCATTATTTCACTTTGAATATTTTGACATTAGGATTTTTTTTATCTGTTATTTATGGAGCATGTTTAGGTAGCTAAGCATCCTTTACTGGAATTAAATTTTAAAATAACTCATCTAATTTTTCTCTGAAACACCTGAAGGAGTTGTAAGTTTCTGGCAAATTCTGCAAGTGAATTGTATTCTTGTGTTGTTATTGCTAGAAATACATTTTTTTTAATTTTTCTTTTTTACTTGACAATTTTTTAAAATAAATAKGATTGAACTGCTTAGGCCATTGATTTCCTAAACTGTTACACATATACTGCCACTTGTGTGTGAACCACTTCCAAGCGATGCACAGTGGCAGCTTCTGTTTTTGATGCTGAGAACCACAGAGTGAGCAATTCTGTACAGGCAGTTATTGGCAATTGGTTGTTACTGTGTGGAGGCACTTCATACTGTATGGTTCAAGTCAGAGCTTAATGAACATTTAGCTGCTTCTGAGTAGAGTGGAGAGTAGATGAAGGTATCACTGTCAGATGGGGTCCGTGTGAAGGATGTTAGTAGAGTCAGGTTGCTGGGAAAAACATTCAACTTTGTAGTGATGTGGATGTGTAAATACGCAGGATGAATGCATGTCCTGTGCCTGTGACCTGACACAGAGCTGTGTCATGTACTGCTAACAGKAATGCTAAATAAACAGATTTTCGCAGCCTAATACTTGACCTGTCTGAAAAGCTGGATAGGTGACAAATTGGGTTTTGGTGACACTTCTTAAGCCCATTGTGTAGATGTTGTACCAGGTCTGTGTATCCTGCAGAAGAAACAGTTCAGACATTGACAGGGCTCTGGAAATGACTGCGGCAGATTGAACCCTTGTCAGCCTATCTAAGTCCTATTGTTTTAATGAAACCTGTACTATTCAGACCTTCTCCAGTGGTGCAGATACGATTACACTTGGGTAAAGGAATCTACCAATAGTATAAGGTATACTTATACAGAAAAGAGACTAACCTATATTTTGGTATTGGTATGTCATGCTTGTCTTTCTGATAGCATAGGTGTGGGAAAGCCTAACACATGTGCCCATTATTAGGATAGAGTTGTAGCACCTGTGAGTAAAAGCTCTAAATCYGTTCTCTCCTATTCAGCTAAAATTCACATTTTGGTTAATGAGCTAACTGATTAATGAGTTAATGACCTTAAGAACTGCCAGCTCAAGCTTGGTGTCATTGCTATTAATGTTCGGAAATAAGTTTGGGCATAAGGAGGAGCTATAAAAATGCAGCACAAATCTTAATTTCTTCCAGGTTCAAATGATAAATTATTTGAAAGATTAATTTCAGTCTGTGCCTTCTTTGTGATTTGATTTTATCTTACTCTTCAAAACTAGAGAATCAGTAACTATCAAAATAAATAGAACTAAAGTCTGCATTAGTAACTTGCTGGTATTTTTCCTGAATGACTAGGTATATTTCTTTGTCTATAACAGGCAAATATAAAATATTTGGTAAGGCAAAAGATTTTGGTCAGGCTTCTGTATCTGTCTTTCTGAAAAGTCATCTGTCTTATTGCACTTGCCTGCAGACATCAGTGATGATGCTGTGCGAGAACACTTTTCTGACTGTGGAGATGTAGTAGCAGTGCGAATTGTGAGAGACAGACAGACTGGCATGGGCAAAGGCTTTGGCTATATTCTCTTTGAGGTATGTATGAATGGCATGCTTCAGGACACTAGTAGCTTTCCTCAAACTGCATTGGGATTTGCCTTTATGTCCTGTTTGTTTTTTACCTTTATATACGGCACTAAAAAGTAGCATTTTTTGTATGTTAGACGTAACTTGGAAGACTAGTCCTGTGGAAGCAGATACGAAGCAAACTATTTTAAGCTGTGTATGACGAAAAGTTGCAAAATGTTGGAGGTGAAATAAATGAAATTTTTGTTAGAAATTTAAAGGAGGAAAAGATGAATTCACTTGGCATAAATGGGATTTTCACCCATTTCTGAATAAGTGGGATTCTTTTCAATAGGCACTTAAAATAAGCTCACCCTGCGTCAGATTCATTACAGTTTGCTTTCTCTCAGTAGCCTCCCAGTGTGGTCTGCCTTAGTGTTTCCTGCAGCCCAATACCATTCTCTCTGCTCCTGTTTTTTCTCTTTCATCTCGCCACCTCTTTCTTTGACATCTTGTGTAGGTTGACTGAGAACTTGTTTCCAAGTATCTGCTTTGAAATGCCTGAGGTGTGGACTATATAGGTTTGCTCATGTTTCAGAGCACAGCAGAGATGTGTCATTCAATAAAACAAGCAATCTGGCACTGTCTGTTGTAAAATTGTGCTTACAAGAGGAGGAAAAAAAAAGACAACTATTTGAAAGTCAACAATTGGAAGAATGCTACTTTTAAACTGAATATCTGCTTTTGTAGAGTACGGATGCTGTACACCTTGCTCTGAAACTGAACAACTCTGATCTAATGGGAAGAAAGCTGCGAGTGAAGCATTGTGTTGAGAAGGGGAAAGCACAGCAGAAAAATTCAAATCAGTCTCGTCCTAAGGACAGAGTTGATGCCTCATTAAAAAACAAAAGATACTCCAATGATTCATTTATTGGTGAAAAAGCAACTCCACTAAAAAAGAGCACTAAAACAAAGAGACTAAAAAGTATTACTAAGAAGAAAGTTGGGAAAAACAAATAGTTTTTTGACAGAGCTAACTGAAATATGTAAAAATGTTGATATTTTTAATAAAATCTTTGAATACAACAGTGTTCTGTCATAAAYTTTGCTTGCTAATACAGTTGTAATCATGCTTGATATTCACCTTGGCTGTTGTCTTTGGGTGGTATTTTTTTTGTGGGGGGGGAGGGGATGTTTCTTACTCAGAAAGCGGTACAACCCTTACAAGGTGTGAATGCATATCCCAATCATAGTATAGAAATTAGATGATTTTAATACTGTGTTCCAGAAATACATTTCCATCTGGTGTCTCACAGCAGAGGTTAATAGGATTCTTTCCTTTGGGATTGTTTGTATAGAATTACTTGTGTAGACAATTAATACTGAAATAGTCCTAATATTAATAAGATTAACTTTGCATCACAAAAAGATGTAAAAAGAAATTGTCTATTTACAATTGGAAATACAAAGCTACTAAATGTATTGAAAATAGAAGTCCAATATTTATCTGGTTACTCATTTGTAACTATGTTTAAAAAGTGGTATATGGTATTTTTCTTATCTGTTGTCCTGTTCTGAGTTGTACTTCTTTTCATAGTTGAAAAATTTTGAATAGCAGAACTGGTTTTATTCAATTACACATAGTGTAGTTTTAATATCTGATTGCATTTCYGTAGCAGACCAGTCACTGGGAATTAAGAAAGATCTTTAAGGAATTAATATCCATGCTTTAAGTACTAGTGTAATTTAGCTCAGGTTCTGTCCCTCTGCAGCATAAATCAACCTTGATCATGTTAAATCTTTACTAATGCCTGCCATCTGAAGTGTGAGATGGGGGAATTAGCCTAACCACACAAACACTACAGGGCTGGACCCATAACATGCAGCTGAATTAGATGGGATTAACAGAAGGGTCACAGCTTTCCCTGGGCTGTACCTGTTGCAACAAAGTAAAAGATGTGGAACAACCTTTCTTTAATAAAGGTTAAATAAATAAATCTTTTTAATAGATTTATATTGTATCAGACTTTCTCCAGTGTAGGGTTGGAAGCCCACTTTTGGGGAGTTTATACTGAGCTAAACYGTTAATATTACAGAAAATAGTTACATAGTGCTGATTTGATAAGAGAACAATGTGATTTTTTTTCCTCTATCTTAAAGCTCTAAAGCTTTGTTCTGACATTTCTATAAATTTAAGTTTGCGTCATCTTTTGTTTTAAGCATGTTCTTTTGTTAATACTTCTGATACTCTGTATTGGCCGTGTCTGAATTTTAAAATGCCTTGCTTATACATCCTCTTGGCCAGGGTCCATCTCAGGTGGTATCTTGACTGGAATTACAGCGCTATGGGAGTGAACTGATCTGAAGTATATATTTAAATAGTAAAATTGAACTGCTGTAGATGTATCTGGGCTGTGAAAAGCCCCCTCTCAATCTGGTATAGTGAACTAAAAAACATTTTAAGACCATCTAAAAAAAAGATGTCAGAAGAAGTGTGTGGAGTTAGGCAAATCATTACCTATATAGTGTTTAACTRTTAAGCTTCAGTTCATAAGATGGGTCTCAAGGTAATGCTGAGTTCGGTCATGTGCTGACATGATGACTGCCACAAATACTACTGCGGAAAAGCATTTACATTTGCATTCCTGCTCATCTTTCTTGACCTTGCAGCAGAAAAATCTCTCCTTAATCAGATTACTATAAATGCTTTAAATTTTAGGATTGGTAGGGCTAAAGGCAAAAGACCAGCACTGAAACTGTGCTATAGCRCGATGCAGGTAGCAGTGGATCTCCTTTCTGCGTGCGCACTGTATTCAGGCGTTGTCGCCCTCACTGTTCAGGTTGTTTTATCCATGAGTTTATTCAACTTACTTTAATGGAAAAGATAGTGTGAGATTGTTTTCTCTATTGGTTTAACTTGGAAGTTAAGTTGGCTTC
>NW_028186568.1:977729-980858 GCF_003343005.1 Rhea americana
AACGGACACCCGCCGCAGCGCCCGCGCATGCGCGGAGTGTGGCGGGGGAGGGGGGGGGCGTTCCCTTCGCAGGCACCGGCGCGGCGGCCTCGCCGGTCGCTGCCCGATGACGCCGCCGGAAGGGGGGCGGGGTCCTTCCTCGCGCGCCGCTCGCCCCAAGGTGCCTGCGAGCTGGGCGCCGGGCCGTGCGGAGCGGGCGGCGGGGACGCGTGGGCGAGCCGCGACCGGAGCTGCCGCTCTCGGCGCCGGCACGATGATGGTGGGCAAGACCAGCGCCATCGCCGCGGGCCTCTGCGGCGCCCTTTTCATCGGCTACTGCATCTACTTCGACCGCAAGAGGCGGAGCGACCCCAATTTCAAGAACCGGCTGCGGGAGCGTGAGTGTCCCGGTCGCCCTTCCCCCGCCACGTCCCCAGCGGCCGTCCCGTCCCGCCGCGGCGTAGCGCAGAGCTCGGCCCGCGGGGCCTCCGCAGCACCCTCCCGCCCCCGGCGCTGGCCGGGGCGCCCCGCCATCCCTCGGCGTCCGGGAGCGGCCTTTAGCCCTCGGCCTGAGCCCGCGCGGCCGCGTGCGGCAGCGGCGCCGCAGGCCGGCCCGAGCCGAGCCGAGCCGCGCCGCAGGGCTGCGCTCGGGTGCCAGACCGGGCCTTGCAGGCCTGGAGTCGTCGTGGTTCGTCTGCGAGCAAGGGTCGCAGACCSTGCTTTTGTTGCCTCTCGTGATCTTTTTCTGTAGATCAGAGCACGCCGCTGTATTTTACGTGATGGTATTTGCCCTTTGCTTTTGGAAGACAATCGGGTAAAACAACCGGTTATGGTGGAGTTGCTGCTGCGGTAGGGCGATGAAAAAAAGCAGCACTCAAACGTTTTATCTACCGCATTCTTAACCCTCCTGGCAGCTTCGTTGTTAGTTTCCAGGATAAGAATGAATGCCAGAGAAAACTGTTGATTTATCCAAAATGTTGAGCCCCTTCTCCCATGGCTCCTCATTATTTCACGTCTTCAACATTACTTTAAATGTTTCAGTAATTGGTGGAGATTTTAAATGTAGCAAAGATCTTTCAGGGCAAGTGAACATTAAGGGGTCAATAACTTGATTGATGGAAAAGTCAGTAACTAATGTCTTGAATACAAATGATGATGTTAAAGTATAGCTTAAATATTTTGATTCTGTGTTGATAAATTGAATTTGAATGACCAGGCATATTCTTTCCATTTTCTATAAGCTATTCCATAGCAAATTATGTCCTTCAAATACTCTATTTTCAATCCGTTGCTTTTATATGTAGGATTACAGAAGCATATCTATGTATGTCTTCTAAGTCTTTTTACCCCACAGTGCAAGTCATTCAGTGACAATYTTTAATAAAGTGGCAGATTTTGTTTTTTGCAGGAAAAATTGATCTTGGCAGTTTAATCAACAGTGTTTTTATTATGATGTTGTTGAATGTAGGAGAAGTCTTTGATAGGGAAAATACTGGATTGCATGTGATTTTCTTGTAGAAAAACTGAAAGCAATTTTGACATCCTGTTATTATCTGAGCTTCTACCAAGTAATCCTTTGATCAAACTTTAGACTTGCACTACAAACCTTGCAGAGGAACTAGCTGGGATTAACCATTTACAATTTCTTTACAAAGCAATAAAATCCAATGTGGTTTTATGGGGAGTAACCATTGTCCTTTTGAAGACATCACTGTAGACTTACAATTCTTGGACATGTTATGTTGGGCTGCTTTTAATTTTAAAGCTTTAGATAAGACAAAGCTTTTTTTTAATTCTTTCTTTTAAATTTTTATCTTTAGTTTAGATGCCTCTGTGGTATTGTCAGTGACCTGATTATGACAGYGTTTTTGCTGTTGGATGATATCATCTGCAAAATATTTGTCAAAAATGGGGTCAAATGCAGCAGCCAGTTGAGCTAGAATAAATCTACGAGCAATTCCTTAGATGAAGATGCATTGTTTATCAGAAAATAGTAAGAGTGTTTTGTAGACTTCCTCTTTACAGCAGATCTTTGCAATTAGCATTCTTAGGATAAGGTGATGATGTAATTCAACCAAAATTTGTGAAGGACAGTGGATCTTACACGTCAATGTATTGCTGATTTTATGAGGTCAAGCAGAGACTGACGAATGAAAAAACAATACCATTTAGCTGTCCAAATTATATTATGCATCCTTTTTAGGGGGCTATATTAGGACAAGAATTTAAGTTGCAAAAATCCATACTAAAACTGGATTGACCAGACTCAGATTTCAGGGTAGAAAAGGAAATTATTTCTTGGGGATCTTAGAAAAGCTTCTTGGCTTTGATTTTCTGGATGGCTTTATTTATTTAGCATATTTGGTATTCTTTGAGTCTTTTGGACATTCTTAGTATTGGTRCTTACCCATTATTTAATCTTGGAAACAAAAGATAACAAAGATCTAAACACTGGAAGTGGCTTAGTCTCAAAAGCTTTATTTTATGATGATTAGATTTTAGATGTATTTAATATTTTTGTTCTTAAATGAATATAACGGAACTGTTAAGTATGCAAAGTACAGACAACGTGGTCTCTTCATTCAAGGATAGCCAAAATGTCAAACTCTTCACTTGTCCTCAAAGCATATTCTGTGTGCTTTGGACTGGTGAGTAAGAGGAGAGCACTGGGTGGACTTCACAGCTGGAGAAGATGCAAAAGGCTTTTTGGTTGTTCTGCTGCTTTGTGGGACTGAGTGTGAAGCTGCTGGGGCATCCAAGGGCATACAATCAATGTCAGTTCACATTTGAAACTTCTTCCTCACTGACAAGAGCTGGGCCTTAAAAACCTGCAAGTCAAGTGCAGTTTGAGCACTCCAGTTTATCTGTTTGTTTTGGGTAGGTGCATGCAGGTTTCTATATTAACCAAAATTCCTCCTGTGAAAGGTTACTTTTATTCACTCCTTCTTTAGTTTGATGATTTCTTTAGAAAAAATAGAAATTTTTTATTTTCTTGCAGATCCTAGAGGGAAAACTTTTTTTTTTGTTTTCGAAAGCCATCACTTTTTGCTGTTGTGTTTTAAGTGTAACTCCTAATTGTTCCAAAAACATTTTAAATTTAGTGCTATAAACCAGTGTAGGAGGAACTCCTGAATGTCCATTACAGCTATT
>NW_028186568.1:980913-1020999 GCF_003343005.1 Rhea americana
AAAAAAAAAAAGAGAGAGAGGAAAATTTGGATTGTAGTCAGCCTTTAAAGACTCTCTAGATCAGTATTCAATCTTAAAATGTCGGTGCTACTTTGCATTCTTTCATCAGGCTTAGATTAAAACATATGATTTCRTCCATGTGTGATCAGTGGTCAAAAGCTTTTGGTATAAAGGCTATAGTTACCTGCATATGTCATTTCTTCTTATTATTATTAATCTCTGAGCGCATAGGTTGGTGACTAGTACCTGGTCTAAAGTTTTAGAAGATATCATAGTACATGCCAAGGAAGCACCACTTTCTCTTGAGACTGATGTGCAAAAGTTAAGCTGTAAAACGTTGCACTTTTCATTGATGTTTTCACTGGATGTAATGCAGCTGCAATGTGACTTATTTATGACTGTGAGACATTTCAGATAGATGTTTTGTTTTCATTTTTTATTTCATCTTTAAGAAGTAGTGCTTAGTGGAAATAGGCTTGTGTAATAATGCAGTTTAAAGTTTTGTGCAATTTAAAGCTTCGGAAAAAGCACCAACTTACAGAAGATGAATTTGTCTTCAATACTGAAAATAAAAAATAACCAAAATGAAAGTATACTCAGCTACAATTCTATATGATATATCAATTTTTTCTCTGTATGATGTTGCAAAATATTGCACACAGGTCAATAAGTTGTAGAAATTTGAGCATTAAGGATTATTAAAGTCTCTAGAAGGTAAAAAGGTGAACACAGTTACAGTGTGAACTCCTTTTTATATAAGAACATTAGATCTTATCTACAAATTTCACATGTTAGATTATCAAAACTAGAATATAGTATTCTTGAATGTCATCTTCATGTGGACAATCTCTAATTCTTAACTTGTTTTCATTAAAATTGCGAGTTATGTTATTTGGAAGTATATCCAGCTGGTAAAATTGCTTCAGAAGAAAAATCAGGACTATGTGGCAGTTTTTCTTTGTCATCATGGATGTTTACTGAGCAGATTTTGAGGACAGATAATAAGAGTACAGTTATCAAACTGTAGGCTGTAATTAAGAGTTATTTGGTGTAACTATTTCAGTTAGTGAGCTGATAACTTAGAAAAATGATTGTTTTAAGAAAATCACTAGTATTACTACAATTATAGTAGAATAATTATTTTTTCTTATGTGAATAACTGTGCTACTATAAAATATCTTTATACCTCCCTAATGACATTAAAGCAGAGCTTTATATCATTTTAATTACAGTGATATTGCTGAAGGGGTACAACTTTCTATTGCAGATAGACTTTATGTCTGTGTATGGGATGACTAAATCTGTAAATGTTTGTTCCATTCTTTACTATTTAGTTTTCTTATTTTATTTCAAAAAGTGTGTGATCTAATGTAACTTTATTCCCAAGGCTTTGTTATGGAGCAGCTAGAAAAGCACACTTGATGCACTGTGACTTGCTGGATTTTCTGCTGGTTTTGCACCACGTGTTCCAAAATGACTGTGGCTGAAGGTTACATAGCCTTCTACTGTTAGTTATCAGTGTTAGAAATTAGTGTAAAGAGATCTTGTGCTACTTGCTCTGGTTCTCTTCCTTTTACTTGCCTCTGTATTGCATGAAAGAATGATACTCTTTGGGCTCTGCACAGTTGGTATTTACCATAGCCAGCAGGAGAATTGCCGGTTTGAGTCAATATGCCACTGCCAGCCCTCATTAGACCCTCTAAATGGTATTCGCCTGCAGAGAGTGGGTTGCAATCTTGTGCTCAGTTCTCAATATTTAGAATATATTACCCGTTTCTTATTTTGAAAATAACTCTGACTTGTTCACATTTTTTAACTGAAATCTAAAGACTGTTTTTTCATTGCAGAATTGCAGATTAAAAACATACAATGTTTTTATCCTTACAGGAAGGAAGAAACAGAAGCTTGCCAAAGAGAGAGCCGGGCTTTCCAAGGTAATATTGTCTTCAATAATGCAATGCTATTTTTAAAGGCATCTTGTTTGTACCAGGATTATTTGAGAGATTTATTTAAAGTGTGAGTTCTCTGTTGTTGCTTCCAACATTACAAGCCCTTCTGCAGACATGCAGTCTTTATTTTTAATTTTCACAAATAACCATGTGAAAGGATTGTTCCTCCTTCATGTCAGAGAAGGGCATTGTACTAGAAAGTATGGCATTTCTGATGTGCCTTAATGGTGTTTTCCTCTTTGTAGTTGTCCATAAGGACTTTTCAGATTTAAAAATCATTAGAGGGGTACTTCTGTGACAGAACGTAAGAGTTTTTTGCTAGAAGTATTTGATTTGCTTGTTTTTCCCTACCACCAATGGATCATGTAAGAGGAGCTAAATCCCTCTGAACCAAACATAAGAAATACAGATGTGATAAACGTAACAAACCGTTGAATTTACATTTGCTACAGTAGTATACTTGATTGGATTTCAAATGCTGTCTCTGTACAGGTGTGCGATGCAATGATTTGACTTGAATCTGATTTTCAAAGAACTTGTGCATATTTAATTTAGTGATTTTTTTTTTTTTTTGCTAGTTTCAGTACAGATATATAGTTGTGTTGTGTGGTTTTGGTTCAAGTTGAGGATGTTTTCTGCTAACTTGTTTCTTAACTGATTTTTATGGGCCAATTTAAGTTTTCTTGTGTGTGTRTGTGTGTGTGTGTATAGCTGCCTGATCTGAAAGATGCTGAAGCAGTTCAGAAGTTTTTTCTTGAGGAGATTCAGCTTGGAGAGGAACTACTAGCTCAAGGTAATTGCATAAATCCTTTTAAAGGGTAAGCTGTAAAACGGTTACTCTTCACCTTTGCTAGGAGACAATTTCTGAGTGCTAAGATGTTTAGGAGACTTAAATTTGCCTAAGAAAATTCAGTTGCTTGTTTTTTTTAAGTTTCTCTGTTCAAAAGATTCAACAGGGGAGGAGTAATGAAATGTGTGGATTGATTCTCAGTGTTTTAATCCATTGTTGATGGATGACTTAAGTAAATACTTCACACTACTAAGAAGGTTGATTTCAAAATACTACCTTTTGTCATGTAGGTGAATATGAGAAAGGCGTTGATCATTTGACCAATGCTATTGCTGTGTGTGGACAGCCGCAGCAGCTATTACAAGTTCTGCAACAGACTCTTCCTCCACCAGTGTTTCAAATGCTTCTAACTAAGCTCCCTACAATAAGCCAGGTATGTGAAACTTTCCCTGATGTTGAAGTTTGAAAGTAATTGAACTCTTTGTGTTATCCATTACATCAGTCTCGAGTGTTCTATTAGTTTTTGTAATTTAAACTTTTTTTTTTAAAATATGATATGAAAAATACCRTGCAGCCTTAATAGTAAACAATGTTCAATAGAAATAAAAAATTTCTCTCATGCTTGGGTGTTTACTAAGCTCTTCTAAAGTAGAGTCATTTGATTCCAGCTCTGCTGTCTGTAAGCAGGTCCACTGTTTTCCAGACGCAAGTTGCGGGTCAAAACAGGAATAACTTTCTGGTACTGGGTCTTGGTTTTTATTTTTGTAGTTAACTATCTATACTGCTATGAAGCTCCATCAGAATTAGCCTGTTGCTTTTGCTAGCCTAGTGCTTCTGGGCCAGCTATAAACAGTGTTAACTAACAGTAGAACACATCACTATTTTGAAAGCTTGAGGGTATTCCTGTTAATAAAAGTGCTGGTAGCTCCATATAAAATACCCTTCCTTTTTACAACAAGTACAGTGCCGGTAATTTGGTAATGTGCTAACAGATGAGTCTACCCTAAATAAATCATAAAAGTTTTACTTTCTTGGAACTGTAAGGTGATACCATTACAACATAGCCTTACAAAGAATAGAGGGTCAGTAATGTCTTTTCAGTGCAGGCTTGGTTACATTTCAGTTTGTGGTCCATTTAGTGATTGAAAACACTGAGAAGCACCAGATATGCAAGAGGTAATGGTCTGGGGAAGCAATGGAGCAAAAATGTTTCATTAGAGAGCAGTGTCCAAAACAACACAGAGGTCATCGCTAAGGCTGTCAGGATATTATTTATCTGACTTTGACTTCGTTAGGTATTGCACAGTATATAGTTTTTGCAGACTTCAAAAATTTATGTCAAATAGATCACAATTTTTAACACTTTAATCAGAGTTAATTCATTGACTACACTGCTTGACGTTCAGTGTAAAGTTACATTGCTTGATAATCAGTTGCCTCCTGTCAATTTTATGTAATTGTGAATGAGTTTTTCTCCTTCTTACAGAGAATTGTAAGTGCACAGTGCTTGGCTGAAGATGATGTTGAATGAGGTCACACCACAACAGGGGGAAAAAGTGTTTTCTTACCCCAGAAGATGAGCATCAGTAGGGGGGATAAAGGGGCAAACATAGTAGTTAAATGGACTGTGTACCACACTGGGTTCTACCAGAGTTAAAATTAACTTTGTGTAGGTGGGTTTCACAGGATTTTATTTATTATCCCAGTGAAAAGTGTATTTTGATAAGAATTCATTTTATAAATACACTGTGTTGAGTTATCAAAGTATCACTAATTTCATTATTATTAAAATATGCAGTTGTAATGTTGTACATATAAAGACATAAAACTACGACCTATTAAAAACCCAATGCTCATTTTTGAAAAAACAAAGTTATGGCAATAAAGATTTATCTGCACTTGTGTGTCCCTATAGTACTACTTTAAATTTCCAAACCTTTGGGTGTCAGAGCAAACAATCTAAAAATGAGTTAACATTAAAATTTATTTTTAATGTTATGGCTGGTCTTCCAGTGCTTTTAATAATTAAGTTTAAAACCTTGTGTAATTTTCTGACAGAACAGACATGATCATTTAAACAGTAACTGTTCATTCTAAAAAGATGCAAAACAGAACGGTGATAGGTGACTGGCTGCAGAGAGAATGACAAATCTATTTCTGTCAGGATCAGTGACATCTGTAGTGATGCAAGTCAAAACTATACCTGTCAAATATGAAAGCTCTATTAATGTAGATATTTTTGAAATAAAGAGATGTGGAATAGAACGTTGGACAGATTTTAAAAATACAGAGGTTTTTACATGAAGCTTGAAACCTTTTGTAAGGTCGGCAGATAACATTTTGGTCTCTAGTCTTCAAAGCCATAGAAAATAGTTGTTATCAATTTTGGCATTTGCCTTAAAAATTTCTGTGCTGATGCAAGTAACAAAGGTAAGATAATTATATATCCAGGCTAAGCTTGCTAAAGATAATAGATTTAGAAAGATGTCATAAAATTTCAGTACAGAGTGATACTGTACTTGAATTTAGGTAAGTTTTCCTTTGCCAGTGAAGAGGGGGCAAGTTACATAGGAGTTCAGGTTTCTTGTGGAAGAAGCATTCTTTTAAAAGCAAGTTTTCCATGGATAGGATGTCCTGAATTTCCCAAATGAAAGCAGACTGGCTTCTATTGCTTTCTGGTTATGTGCTGTTGCTTTACAAGTGGCAGAGGAAGCAATTAAAAATGCAGCTTTGTGTTTTTGGCATGATCACTTATATTAACTTTAGGAGAAGGAAGAAGGAGAATGCTTCAAGATAGCTCTCCCTGACAAGCAGGTATTTTGTGATAATGATTCCAATACRTTAGTAGTAAGGTGCTGTATGGACTTCTTAGTCCAAATGGAAGTGAGATCCTCTGAGATAACATTAGCCAACATTCCCATCTCTGTCTCACTTCAGCCTAGTAAAAGTTTCTTCAAAGGCAGATTCTCTCAAACCATAGGTATCAGTATTTCAGAAATTGCCTTGCACAGAATGTTTGAGAGGTTAATTGGCACTTCATGTCACCTGGCAATTAAACACTTTAATTTGGGAGTACAAATGGCTATTACTGAGGCAATCTGTGTAGACCATTAGATTTGCTCTAGAATGGTTATTTCCCCCTTAAGCTCTTGAAAATAAAATTTCTCAAGATTTGAGGTGTTATTGAATCTTCATATAGTGGGACAAATGCAGAAGTTAATGGTTGATATGAACAAAAATTTCTTGAAGAGCTGGCTGTAGTTTAGTGTTTCTGTTGTGTTTGGATTGCTCAGGTAGTGTAGCATTTACAAAAGTAAAATTTGGTAGCCATAATCTTCACGTGGCAATGGCTGGTTTGCTCTTTTGCTTTTAACTTGCTTTAGAAAGATGAAGTTATTCTGCACCTAGAATTGTGAATTAAAAATACGCTGAAGTTGCAGAAGGCTGTTTAGGTGGTGCACTTGGGTCTTTTTGCAGGAGTTTGCCTTTTACTTTTTAATTTTAAGGGTTCGTGTGGAAGAATTTTACAGTTTATGCTGATAGAACTGTTCCTGTATTTACCTGCTGTCCTTTGTGCTATTATTCATTTCAGTTAATATCTCTTTAGTTCAGCTTCAAGCACCTTTTCAAGCATAAGGTAAATCAAACCCTCTTTCTCCCTCTGTGCTTAAACCCTGCCCCCAACAAGCAAACAGAAAAAACACCCAAAACAACACAAGACAGACAATGACACCCTTCTGTTATACTGGAGTTTTTAAGTTTTCCTTTGTATAATGGTGCTGGTTTGAATTCAAAATTTACCTTACAGCAAAGGTCCCCTGAGTGAAGTATTTTTTTGAAAACCAAAATTCTTAAATTCTGATTTTGTTGGAGGTCTTGGTAATAGTCTGATCATGTCTACAAATATCCTTGTAGACATACTGTGTTAGTCTAAACTTAGTTACTTTTCTTGATCTCACAAAGCTAGATGCAAGCTTTTAGATGCAAATTTTTAGATAGCATAGGCTTAAATGAAACCTTAAGAAGCACAATTTTTTTCTCATATTTGATAATCTAAATAGTCCCTAGTTAGTATGCTAGTACAAGCACTAATACCTGTTTTAGCTTCAGCTAATAGAATGGGAATGTTGAATCTTCTTAAAGGCTTGGATTTTTTTTTCCCAAAAATCTCCTGATGAAGTTAATACTTTACAAATTCTGAATCTTGAAGATTCAAATGGGAATTTGCTGCTGCTCCCACAATGGCAGCCTGCCACCAGTATAGCTAGTGTGCGCAGTCCGTAGATGTGCAAAGCTATAATTTGGAGCTAATTTTAGACATAAGCAAAGTGCGAGTGATCAGAAGTTCAGTGATAATGATTGATACTGTTGCGTCAGTAGGCCTTAGCTGTGTTAATTCCTTATTCTACTTGTGCAAATTAAAAAATGGTGAAAATGAGCCATACCAGTTGGGGGTTTAGCTGCTTGTGAGTTCTCAGCTACTGGTCAATTATATCTGTAATCTTACTTCACTGCAGGTAAAACTGCTCTTCCTTCCCCCAGAAGGAACCGTTCTGCATTCTGTGGCACTGCATACCCCTTCCAAGAAAGAGGCTCTTGTTTGCAGTGCATATGACCACTGAGAGGATTTCTCATAAAGGGAATCAGAAGTCTATTGACTCATCAGTTGTGAGCTTCTCAGGCAGCTTTTTAAATTAAGCAGCAGGTAATTTCATGATCATGCAGGACTACCTTTGTTTAACTTCTCATCACTAAGTTTTCTAGATAATGGAGTCTAATCCAAAACCAGAGGGTGATCAGGCAGTTAAGGAATTGGCTGGCATTTATTTCCTTACATTGGGGGAAGACAGAACATTATTGTTGCCTTTAACTTGAAAAATGGAGGAGTCCTAGGCCACCTGTGTAGGAGGCAAGCCATCATGAAAGTGTAGCTCAAGAAATTTGTGCACCTGGGAAACTCTATAAGTTTGATGTGTACATGTGTGGATGGCATGTTTAAAGGCCCCTAGGTTGAGAAGTGGCCTTTCATGACCATTGTGTTAAAAATAATAGGAGTTTAAAACTTCAGGTAGATCTTTGAAGTGGTTCCTAAGTGGTTTCAGTGAGTGTTTAAAGGTGTGTCCTTTGCACCCATTCTTCTGATTTTTATTTATTTATTTATTTATTTATTTTAAGGAACAGATATAAAGGGACTGATGTGAAGATCAATTTCTGAAGGCTTTTATTGTACCCAAATCTTGCTTTGATTTTAAGATTGTGTGTTTACACTGACTGGTATGGTGGTCTTAAACAGTGAACAAAGAGGTCTGCACACAGCAGTAAGATCTGACCATAAGTCTTTCCTCCAAAAAGCTAAAACTTGTACTTAATTCATAAGGATTGGGGTGGCTTTCATTGTAGGCACTCGGAAACTTCTGTTCTCAGGAGACAGAATTTGCCGTATCTCAACTGTGTAAGTGTGTGTGAAGTCACAAAAAACAGCTGGCTCTTGTATGATATTTCTGTACCACACCAGAACTAGATGATAGTTAGTTTTTTTCCAAAGTTGTTCTTAAGTACTTATGGAAAACAATGGAAATTGGGTTTCTCGCTTCCCTGCAGTAGGGGCTTGACTTTGTTATAGAGCTTATAGGTGCTAGTTTTCACAGAACTATTTACTGGTCATCTTTCAATAAGGTCACTACTTTCTGTGTTTTCTGATCCCTGCTGCAACATAATAGTCATGAAATATTAAAGCCATGTCCTCTATGAGCTTTTGATTTGAGGTGTATAGTTCCAATTCCTATTGTGTAGAGGCCTGGCCTTGATAGATGCATGTCCTCTTGCAGCCCTCCTCACTCACAAATACCATCATTTCCTTTGTATCCGGAGGTTGGTTTTGGCTGTTTCTCTTTGTGGGGGGTTATGACATCTGCCCACCTTCTATCTGGTAGTTGCTGAATGGAGGAGTGTTGCTGGGGCTGGTACAGTGTTGTTAGAGCCTGTAAATCTATCCAGGTGCTGCAGTGCAGTTATGAGTGGCTTTCAAGTGTGAAATTTCCACTCTGCATGGTGGCAGAAAACAGCTGAAGTCAGATAATTCTGCTTCTTTCCACAACTTGGACCTTTGCAATTGTGAAAAACTGATTTGGTCACCCTAGCAAGTATCATTTGTTTGAGCAGGTTTTAATCTGAACAGCAGAGGGCAGTTTTGCCCATACATTGTGCAAGCTCATCCTGCAGAATCCTAAATTTTAGAACATTGTCTAGGGGGGAGATGTAATGCAGCATTTTGTCCACACAGATTTGGTACAGTACATGAGACAGGATAGACAGCAGGAGCAGTGTAGCAGCAGCATGGCATGTGGCTCTACTGATACCTAAATTCGGCTCTTGAAATCCTGCATGTTTGATTTACTGTGATGATATGATTTAAAAGACTTCTCTTTTCTTCCCCTCCATCTTCAGCAGAAAATCCTCAACCTAAACCAGATATACACGTAAGCATTGTACAGCTTTAAAATTGCTGAAAAAACAACTAAAATCTCATTCCCAGATCAAATAAGGGGAGAGGAGTTCCCTATGCCCAGATCAAGTTTTTCTGAAGGAGCTTTCCTAGCCTGAGTGAGGGGAGAGATGGTTTTGTCTGCAGAGGGGTGGAGGAGAAGTCTGCACCTTAAGCCTCTCCCTGGAGTTGAACTCTAGCTTTGATGGTTTGTCTGTGTGAGGAAAACCGGCCCCCCCAATAGGGAAGGATGTTGTTATAGATCGGTAATAGGATACAGGTGCAGTTTAGTTGCTGGTTTAAATGCAGCTTAAGATGGCTAGATCTATTCACCCAATTGCAGTCTTGTAGCTGACATGAAGTGAGCTGGTAAAGTGTCTGTGATGCCTAGGAGGCAGAGGTCTATGGAGGCACTCTGGCTTGGGACCAAATCTTGATTATGCCCACACTTGCTTCTTGGGATCTGTTTGCTGGGGGAAACCATATGTTGATGTTGTACATGTAAATGGAAATTTTCAGCCCCTAAAGCTGTCAGTCAGCATTTTTCCAAGTATTAAGCATGTTATTCAAAAATACTTGGGAGTGTGCTTGAAACATGGGAAGCATCTAGAGAAAGAGAGCTGTTTAATAAAAGATACTGTCTCTGCAAACCATGCTTTATCGTCCTTTCTTAGGTCACTCTGGATACACACCCTGTAAGATGGCATGGAAGATACAGAAGTTTGCTGTAACAAACTAATCTTTGCCTGTTTTGGCATATATGTAAAAGAGCGTTTCCCAGAGCTCTGAAACAACCTGCTTAGCATATTTTACTGTATTTAATATTGTTTAATTAGAAGGATTGTACTTTCAGCTGTGATTAAAATGACAATGATTATTGCATGGATTTGTTACTTATAATGCAATGACTAATTAAATGGAGAAATGGAGAAAAGGGATTCATGAGCAAGCTTGTTTTTTGACCAGCTCTCCTCTGGTGTTTTTAAATCAATGGTTCATGCCTAATCAGTTTGTAACAATATCTCATTATTGGTGGAAACAGTATTTGATTTTGCTGGAAATTTACTTTCACCACACATCATGTTATCTAATTACTTGGTTCTGTAAGTTACTGCAGCGAAGAATGCAAACTCCTGGAATCAAGAAGATGAAAGTTTTTGCATATATAAAGAAAAGAAGCCCCATCTGTCCCCAGGTTACAGCCCTCATGTTTATTGATTTCTTCCAGTTGGGTCTTTGCTGTAATGACACTCTAAGATCAGAATTTGTGTAACCATGAGGGAGTTGATATTTGATTTAATTTCTTTGCTTTTATCTCTCCCTCCTGAGTTTTCAGCTTTACCACCAGTCCCCTTTGTTTATATTAAAATTGTCTGCCAAAACTAAGGGCCCTTTTTTACTTCTCTGTAGGGATGTCATCTACTGGCCATTGGCACTGGCAGAATTCTTAGCATCAAAATATTATTATTACTTCTGTATCAGCAGAGATGTGTGTGGCACTCTGAAGAACCTGCCAAGATGAAGTCCATGCTTCTGCAAGCTCACAGTCTGCAGTCGTGATCCTGTAACTTACTCTGCATGGCCTCTTTCTCATGGAAACCTAAGCAGTCAAGAACAGGACATTGGGACAGTGACACGGGAAGGGAGAAGGTAAGGTTTAGGACAGTCTGATTGCTTTGGTAGTTACTGGGTGGGTGTTTTGTTTATGTGAACTGTGTGTAAAACTCTAAAGCTTACTCCTTTTTTACATCATGTTATTTTTAGACTGGTTAACCAATCAATACTAGACACTAATACCATCAGAAAAAGTCAAATCTCAGGCATTAACCTAGTTGTAAATGATGAAACTTACCAAAAAAAAAAAAAAAAAAAAGAAAAGAAAAGAAAAAAGAAAAGAAAAAAAAGAAGATGCTCTTTATGATTAAAAAGTTTTGGAAACCTTCAAAACTGAAATGAAATAATATGAATTGTCACTCCTGGGTTAATTACTCTGCTGGCAGTCCTGCAGTTCACAAGTGGCTTCTGCATTGCAAATGTAAGGAGTAAGCCTTCAAAAATCTGTCTTGCTCTTTGGTAGCAACTTTAAAAGGAACTCTTGACTGATCTGTTAAAACTTAACGATCAGACCATACCATTGTGTCTTAAATTCAGTGAGCCCGTCATGCAAATAGAAAAGTAGGGATACAGGTATAAATAAGGCAATCAGAAAACAATACAGTAAGTCAGCATCCATCCGGTGTGTTGGATTGCAAACTGCGAAGATATGAGGACCTGATACATTGTTTAAAAACTAGAGAGGGTGCTTTACTGTGAGAAAGTTATAGCTCAATCTTGGCCTGTTGACCCATTCTTAAAAATCATGCAGCCTTCTAAAGCTTTTTTCTGACACCAAAGGTCTTAGTGGTTAGAGCAGAGGTTACCTGTTGAGCAGGATGGCTGCTTTTGAGATGATGTCTGGAAAGGAGAAGAGGGTGTGCCTGAATGTTGGCTATATAGTAGTGATATATATAGAAGTTCAGATGAGCAGACTCTTGTGGCCTACCACCCTCACGAACCAACAGACAGGTTCTCAAGGAGAGCTTGGGCTAACCACTTGAGTGCCTTGGCTTCTCTGGGCAAGCATGGAAGTAAGTGTTCATAATTTAAAGTGTTTTTCTAAAGTACATAGAGACCCTGGGATGGAATATTTTGATATTAGAGTAGTTCTCTTCCCATACTACCATTGGGTTCTGTTTAGTCAATCTCTCCCTTTGTTTTGTTTGTGAGATGGTGTTTCTTAGGAGACTGCAAAGGTCAGTGGTAGTGTTTTCTCCACCGGGTTGCCGTCAGAATTTTTCATCAGACCTGATAATATCTATGATTAGACTGTAGAGGGGGCACCTTTTTGCAAGTTTATGTCCCCTGCCTTGAGCAGTGCATTTTCAGTAAAACCAGTGACAGCAGCTCTTGTTTGGACCTTATTAGTGTTCCTGTGGTTGCTGTTGTGGCTGCTCTGAGTTCTCAGAACTCAGGGTCTTGGAGACTTTAGCTTTTGTTTAGGAAAAACTAAAGGCAAGATGTTAGAGTCTGACAG
Source organism: Rhea americana (assembly GCF_003343005.1). Classification (NCBI taxonomy): domain Eukaryota; kingdom Metazoa; phylum Chordata; class Aves; order Rheiformes; family Rheidae; genus Rhea; species Rhea americana. The sequence continues at coordinate 993,210 of NW_028186568.1, forward strand.
AACCAGCAGCCACTTGGACTCAGCGTCTTTCATGGACTTCCTCATTTCTCAACTTGCTATTCAAATTCTGCCTTCCCAATGCCTGGTAATGTTCCAGGTGTTGTGTACTTGGTCTCAGGGGATGACTCTACAAACTTTATTGTTGACTGATGCAGCAGCAATTTTGAAAATCGTTGACAAAGACACACCTTGGTCTGGGCTTTGGGCTTTCAAAGACAGATTACTCTAAGACTGACACATTGGAGCAGCATAGATCATTTTCACATTTGGTAACTTAACCGTTTCTTCATTTCTTCTTGGAGGACTGAGTTATTTTTGCTGCTAGCAAAGAATATCACCCTCGTTGGCACGGCGTATGCAGAACAGTTGTGCTCTTGCGAAGCCTCACAGGACCCAGGACCAAAGATGAGGGGAGGCTGGGATGAGACTAATGATTATTTAGATACAGAATCCTTTGCTATTCTTTGCACCAGAGCAAAATGCAGTCTACTGCTAGTCATCCTTATTGCCCATAAACTGGTGAGTGTGGTCATATATTTCCACTGCAAGAACAAGTGCAAGAACAAATAGCACTTTGCCATGAGGCAGAGTTTTGGAGGCAGTCTAGAAGGATGCCAGATGCAAGCCTACTTCCTTTGCTTCCCAATGGTGGTCTCTCCTGGCAGATTTCAGGCACGAGGACTTTTTTTTTTTTTTTTTTTTTTTTTTTTTTTTTTTTTTTTTGGCTAAACTAGAATCTGCTATGGGCAGAACCTTCCAAGTTTAACATCTTTCTATAAGCATCAGAATTCACATACACTCAGTTCTTTCCTTCTTTTTAACTTTTCATATGAAGGTCATACAAAAGGATCAGTTCACTGTCCTTTGCTTGGTGTTTTCCAGAGCATACTGCCTGAAGTGCTAAGTATTTTGACTTTTATTTTTTTTCAGTGTTGAAAGATTAACATTTGTAATCTTTTCAGAATACAAAGGAAATGTGTCATTACAGAGGCACATAATGGAGTTAAATTTTAAAGGGATGGTACTGCAGAGAGAAGCAAGGGCACCTGAGTACTGATGCATTTGGTCGGACATGACTTGGAACAGGGCATCAGCTCCAGATTCATGCCTGTCACCTTCAAACAAAGTAATGCTTGCTGTTCCTGCCAACCCATCATTTTGCTTTAGACATCTGGATGATGCTCATAGAACATGATAGGGCTCTTGTAGCTCTCTGTGGAGCAGCAATGAAAGAAAACAGTCCTCAGGCCTTAGTGTGATCACTAACTCTTCACAGTGCAAAGCCAAATTTGGATATAAGAGCAGATTTTAAAGTTTTTCAGTAGAATTTTTCCCGTTTTCCTTTGCCTTCCTACACCTATCATTTATAGACCAAGTGGTTTTGCATTTAGCAAGGCTGATTGTAAAGCACAAAAGGAAAACTCAACCCTGTTTCCAGGTTGGACGCCTGCTACATATAGCAGGTACAAACCTTGTAAGGCATGAAGAGGTTGCAGGGCGCTGTTTAGTCTGTCTTCTCAGAACCTGTGCCGCTAGATGGCAATGTGGTACTCCGGGAGTTGAGAGTCTCTTTCTCTTTCCTGTAAAATTCTTGCTCTTTCTGTGTTTATCTCTGCTAAGCTGATGATTGCACCCACCACTCCAGCAAGAGAACAGAACAAAATCATTTCATAGAACATTACAGCTGTTGTGCCTTTTCCTTTCTTTTTTCCTTTTTTTTCCCCCAAGTTCTTTGTCCCACAGCAGGGTGCAGAGGTTTAAAAACCTTCTTTCTTAATCGCTCTCCTTCAAAAAACAGAGAAAACACAGTCTCTTGGGAGCAATTAGCTGTGAGAAAAGCTTTTCTCAAACAATTGCCAGGAAATATTGTCTTGACCGATATTCCTGATGTAACACTGTCATTCTCAGTACTGTTATTCTAAGACATTTGACTGCAAAAAACAGCAGGGTACAGAATTGTAATGTATGATCTGCAGTTTACCACCTACCTTACCTTTTTATATCCATTTACTTTCAGTTTGTCTTCCCACCATGTTTCCTGTAGCTATTCTGTTTAGGAGGATGAAGAGTTATTTGTGACTCTACTCTTGCAATTCTAGTGTACCAGGCTAAGGCTCTGACAAGACAGGACTGAAAATTAAGGCTATGCCTCTGCTGTCCAGGTTCCTAATTGAAATTCTATGTCTGTGTGCTATGGAGGAGGTCAGACTATGTGATTATAATGATCCCTTCCAGCCTTARAATCTGGCAGTCTTAAGAGTACGTGAGATTGGTGAAGCTTGAATTTTGCTGAAAGCAAAAAAGCAGTGTGAGAGCATCTATCTGTGAAGCAGGCTGCAGAGGTATGCTAAAACCAGRGGCTTGGCCCTGAAAGTCCTCTCCCCATCGTTGTATTCATGGAAGATGGACGGGGTGAAGGGTGGGGAGAGGTCAGAGGAATGGGTGGTAAACTTCTAGCACTAAAAGCCAAAATTAGCAGTGGCCAGGACTGATACTGATAGATAGATTACATACCTAAATGCCCATTCACATGCACAGCCATATTTGTTCATGCTGTGAGGTTTGAATTTTATCCCTCTTTACATAAATTCATGGAGGTTTGAGAAATAAGCCTTACTCTGTGGGACAGGGTGTGAACTGAAGCACCTTCTGGAAGACAGACAGCAGTGTGATCCTTTCATTCAACCCTGTCTGCAGCTGCTTTTTATAAACTTGGCATAAATATGTGCTCAGTGAGGCCAGACCTGTGTAGCTGGAAAATATTTTCCACCATCCAAAAAAACAGAAGACTGGAAAAAGAGCCCAGAAACTGTGCATAACATGGAATGGCCTCGATTGTGGTTTTTTTCCATGACTTCCTCAGCTCATTTTTCTACTGCCAATTTTAGAAGCCCATAAGTCATACTTGTTAAACTTTCTCAGTTAAAATGTAACTCTAAGAACAAAGTCATATGATATGTTGCAGCCAAATAATCCTTGCAGAGCCTCTGACTTGGGAAAAGCTGCACTGATTTGGCCGACTTGCAGACCTACATGGGCTCCCATCCCAGGACAGACAGCGCCGGGGGTAGGTTAGCAGTGTGGGGCCTGGCTATGCAGCCCTCCCAGATGAAGAGTTCCCCATTGACTTCAGCAAGAATTTCTCCCTGCTCCTGCTAGGATAATCAGGTCCTTGGTGGATTATATCACAGAATAGTCATTTTAGAAGGGCAGAAATTCCAGCTTCTCCTCTAGAAGCATTTTAAATAATAAAGGAGAAAAGGAAACAAGAAGAGGCAGCACAGAGACTGGTTGGGCCCAGCAGYGAAGTACTGAGAAGCTGTTTTAGGTAGGTGCTGTTGCCATCAGAGTGAACTAGCTGAGGAGTGAGGAGAGAGCAAGTTGCCAAGAGTGAAAGTGAGTTTGCTGGAGGGTTTGAAGAAAGGGCATCCTCACTTCAGTGCATTTTTAAGTGTTGAATCAATATAGAAGTGCTCACATGCCAGGAACAACATTTTTTTCCCACCAATTTTACTCTCTTTTATAAGGTGATTGTGCTTACACCTGAGCTGTGAATGGTTCTCTCAAAGCACCGTCTCTTTGTCCAGATTCTTTTCTCTTCCCTCCCACAGAGTAAATCCTGGGTGACTGCTGCAGAGGGGGGTTACTCTAAATTTACATTTGGGCAATAGCTGAGAGAGGAATTTGGCTGTCAGCTCTGCCAATAGTAGTGCTCCAGCCAGTGTTGTCCTAGGTACAGCACATGCATCTCTGGTGTTGTCAGTCCCAGCCTGTGCCCCTGAGAGCGGGTGGCTTGGGAAGGCAGGAAATACTGGTCTCCCATCAGAGCTTCTGCAGGTTCTGCCGCTTGTGCCAAGCGAGTGCAAGTCTGGCAGTTAACAAGAGAACAGAGCAGGCAGAAAAGAGGCAGAGAGACGATGTGTGAGTGAAGTCATGAGGGGCTTCTTAGTCAACTCACTTCTTCCACCCCTGCCTCCCAGTTGTACTGGAGAAGGAATAGCATGGGGAATCACTCTTTGGAAAAAGAATATATGTGTAGCTCTGGGGTTTTTTCTCTGAATATCAGCTTATGAGATTGATTCTGCCCCATGGTGTAAATTGGGGGAAAAAATGGAGAAAGTCAGTGGAATCACTCCACTGCAAAGCAACTGCCAGAAGAGAGCTGGGCCCCAAAGACTTCCTTGCTGTAGCAAGGTTAAATGCTCTTTCAAAATCTGTGTGGTCTTTATGGGAAGGGAGGAACTGAACAAACCCATTGGAAATCAGCAAGGGTGTTGTAATGTTTTTTTGGAAAGCCAATTTCAAAAACCAGTTACTGCCTCTCTCTACTGGCAGCTCTTCCTGTGCCCTGACATTCTGGGAGGTGGTGGTGGTGGCTGGCTGATGTAASCATGGCTGGGGAGAGTCACTTGCCCAAGGTGCTGATGCTGGCAGGCAGCCAGAGAAATTTGCCAAGGCCGGGTTTTCTCACAGTGGTTTCACTGTCCCTGTGCACATACCTATAACTAGGTCAGGTGTTTGGCACAGCCATGTTCCAAGCTGCTTAGATGAGGTGGTGGAATTACTGAAGCCAAAAAAAGAAGGGAAGGGGGAAAAGGAAGAAGATTTTGTTCTTGTCCCACATGAATGCAGATCTGATATGTCTCTTTGCATGTTTTGTTTTTATAACAATATTATAATTAATAATGATATTGGTTTGTTGAAACCATCTGTTCTTTGTGTTAATGGGGGGAAGCATTGGGAAGAGGGTCAGGAGAGACCTAGCAGATTTTTTTTTTTTTTTTTTTTTTTTGCTAGATCACCACCTTTAAGTTATTGTGGCAGACTTCTAAAAGGATTTCTTTGTATGAACTAAAATATAATGCTCAGTTGAGCTTTTAAATGCTGGCTCTGTTGAGGAGAGATTCTTTCATATTGATTGTCATTTTGTATGCAGTTCAGGCACCGACTTGTAGAAAATCTGGGCCAGAAGAGATATCATTAGGTATTTATGGGGGTTTGGTTGGCTCAGCAGTCAGTTTTTCCATTGTCATGCCGTGACAGTAGTACATTACATACACCCTCAGGAGACATCCTTCTGCTTCCACAACAATAAAGGACTTTTTTCTTTTCCTGACTCATCTTCAGTTAAAAAAAAAAACAGTAAATATAACTAGCAACAGGCAGATATACCGTACTTAGTTTTCAGAGCCCACTGGGATAGTTCTTGTTAAGATATATGGTGATGGCTGCTTACCCCGTGCTTAAATGTCCTAAAGTTTTCCTCCAGTTGCGTTCCTGATTATACTTAGATATTTTAACATAGTCTACTGAYGTTGTAGGCTGTTTCTAGTTTGAGCTATTTCTAGTTTAGATTAAGAGAAGAAATACATTTAATGCTGAGATTGTCTTTCATACACACAGTGGAGCCCTGGCCAAGCTTAGAGCGCACAAGACAGTGCAATAGGAATGGCTCTGCTGTGCCAGCTCCAGCGTCTACTTAGCTCTTTATCCTGCTTCTGACAGTGGCCAGCAGCAGATGCTGGGGGAAGGAGCATGAGAAACAGAGCAAGTCCAGACTGATCCTGCCCCAGTGTGCCCTCTTGGCTCCCAGCACAGCTATCCTCATTCAGCAAAAGATGGGTAAAGAAGGGACTGTTATCTTAGTCCTTCCCTTTCCCAGCCTCCCAAACTCCCCTGCTGCGCAGTGGCCCTTGTTTCTTTTGCTTCCCTTGGCTCTGCATGGGAACAAGAGCAGACCCAGGCCTGCTCTACTTCCCCTCAATTACACATGGTCACATGAAGGTTAAATGTGTCCTGGGCCCCCTCAGTAGTTCCCTTATGTAAGTGTGATGGAGCTGGGAGCAGGTGGTGTGCATCTGGGCTCTGCTATCTGCCAGATATCACCCAGGGGCCGGTGTTCCCTTACGCTGCAAGGGATAGTCCATGCCATCCTAGTTAGGATGCATCCTAACTAGTTTTGCATCTTGCGTGTGCTATTGGAGCAATGCAAAGCCAGGACCCAGCCTTTGGGTCCATATTTCACCTCAGGGCAAAAGCTGACACCAGTCACATGGCTATGAGCAAGCCAACTGCAAGATTATTATGGGCTTGTTTATTTATTTATTTTAACCTGTGACTAAGATGGAGGAGTATTTGGATGCGAGTTGCTCCTCCCAGAAAAGTACTGTTTATATTTCAGTCTCCTGAGCAGAGTCAGTTAGATCTGAAGTGCTCATAACCCTGCAATGGCATGTGAGCGCTGTTGGTGTGCCCTCACATAACCTAGTATTCACGCTGCCGGACAGAGTGTGGGCTGGTTGTTTGCTCGTCCCAAGCTTTAACAGTCTGAAGTTTTCCTCTGTATTCCTGATTGCTGAGCTCAGAGGGGTGGAGGAGAGGATGAGCAAGCTTTCATCTGAAAGTGGCAAGGCATTGCATAGGGCTATACCTGGGGTTGTACTTGAGAAAAACGTGACAGTGTGGGTGGAGAGATGGCTCTTTATCCATAGAGWGTGTTACAGGGCTCACCTGTGCAGCATGTGTTTAGCACGCTCACTAGTAACGTAAGTGTGTGTAAGCAAGTCTGTACTTGCTGCCATGTGACCAAAGGGAGAGATGCTTTTAGAAACATGTGAGGGTGGCATGAAAAAGCAAGTCATCTGGAGTATTCTTAGCTTGTAGGGCATCTGTGAGCTAGCAGGCATGAGCAATGTAGTGCATAGAAACAGCTCAGATACTGGGCAGGAATATGTTTCCATTACCTCTACCTAATTTCACCCGGGTAAGCTGCTCATTTCTTTAAGATATGTAACTCAGGACCCTGGCTGCGTACACACACAGTCTTTGGGCAGAACCAGCTCAGCCAGCTTTAACAGAAAGTTATCATTTCCCAAAGTGAGTGTCTTGTGCCCCATGGGAGGACAGAGGGCAGGGGACAATGCAGTGAACTAGCAGAGAAAGAAATATAGAAAGCCTAGGGATTTAAATAGTGCTTGCCTAGGTTGAGGAGTGGTGGCTGGAGAACTAATGACATATGAGGACATAYGATTTCATATTCTTGAGGAAATTTGGAGAATCCTGTCCCCATACGTCATCAGTTGCTAAAATAAGTCTCCTGGAAATGTAAAAAGTGTCAGTCTATCCTCCTTGCACTACAACAGTATAAGTAGCACAACCTCATCTGGATTTTGTGATAAATAAGTAAGTAATCCTGCCTTCAAGGATATCTGGGACTTCTGCAGTACGTCCTTGCTCCAGGCTTGTACCACAGGACAGTATCATACAATGGCTGGGATGGCAATTGCCTCTGTGTAGCATGGTGTGGCATGTTCAGTGATCACAGAGTTTTCTGTGGAGTGAGGAAGGGGGGGAGACTCCTCTCCAGTCTTCGGTCCTGGGCATTCTCCTTCTTAGCACTTTCTAAATCTTCAGTGAATGGCCTGGCCAGGTAATGATCAGGATCAGTCTTGTTGGCCTTCCATCAGCAAACTAAAAGCTGTGTATTTTTCCGAGCTGATTTGTCAAGAACGCATGGGCTGAAACAGTTCAGTTTTGCTTTTAGTTGTGGCATGGACTTAGAAGATAGGAAGACACCAATGCTAGCTCAAGTGCAGCATGTGCYGAGAGTGGTGCTTATGGAATTCTCTCATTTCCAGTGGCGGTGTGCAGGCTCCAAGCYGTCTATGCCCTCCTGCCTTGCACTTCTTAATCTGTATCTTCAGTGGAAAGTAACTAGGGGAGAGGAAAAACAGCTTTCTAACTGTGTTGTGATTGACATTTTGTTGGGGAAGAAAGACCTAGACACTGGTAGCGCTCAGGTGGTGAGTCAGGTTTGATCTCAGGTACACCAGTGGGGGTATCTCCAAAGGAGGCAGTGAAAGCTGTGTAAAACCAGCGTAAGTGWGATTAGGCTCAGGGGGTTCTGTTCYRTAAATAACCAATTGTGTTTTGTACTGAGTTCAGTGGGAGGCAAAGGTGTGTCACTCYTTGGGTGAAAGGCTTGCTGCTTCTTTAACACAATAGGGAAGCTTTCCCAAAGGAGTTGAATGTCTGCACCTTGTCTGATTTACCTCCTTCTGGCTTGTGCTGACATACAGCCTGGAGTCAGCAAGCTTTCTTCATGTCTAGATTGCTGTTTTTATTTGGTTAAAACATGCAAAGTATCCTTCAGAGAGAAGGACTGGGGTTAGGAAGAGGAAACTGTGCTTGGCTTAGTTTGCATTTTTGAATTCTAACTGGCTGGGCTGGGTGATTTGCTCTCTCAAGGCCCACAGTTACAGTGGTTTCAGATTTCAGCCCAGTGCAGCATCAATAAATTCATTCTTCCAGAATTGCTTTCACTCCATCCCTCCCTGTMTCTCCAGGAAAGTAAGGTTGTTTAATGGCAACATGAGTCAAGGGTGCAGTCATACCAGGCAAGAGAGAACCTTTACTTTTTCTTGTCCTTCTCTGCAAGCACAGAGGAACAGCTGTTTTCTTTCCCCAATAGGCACTTTGAGTTGGTTAGAGACCCACTGTTCGGAAGTGTCCAGCCTGCGCTTATGGGGGTTTGGCTGCCTGTACTTCAAAGTGGAGTCAAAGGCAGTTGTAAGTGCTCAGTATGTCACAGGACTGGCTCTTACTTTAGTTCTCCCTCTGGCCCCACCAGCTTGGGAGGAGCCCTGTTTGGTTGTGATAAATTTGAAGGACGTGCTTTTACTGACAATGCCAAAGGAAAATTTGAAATGTTTGATGAGTGTTTGTGTCTTAAAGCTGCTCTGTGGTACCAAAGAACAATTGTTAAAATGAACTAATGAATGGCCTGAAATAAAATCCAAGAAAGAAAACAGTTCAACGGGGCAAGCTATGAACATAGCTGACATCCTAGTTTGGTTCATTTTGGGTGAGTATGACAAAGTCAGAATTCAGTGACATTCAAAGCCATTTTCTAAGGGTAAAGGGACATAAAACGAGATCTAATTTGTTCTTCATGGGACACTACTTTCTGTCATTCCTTATTTTTTGGCAAGAAACTATGGGTAATTTATGTCAATGTCATCAAAGACACATTCATGTTACTCTCACAACTGTGACCTTGTATCGAGCTAAAAGTGTTATAGTGGGTGACTAGTAAGGTGCTCAGCTTATGTCCACAGGACACATTTTCCAAGCAGCAGCTATGTTGGCAGGGCTATCTGCCATGCTGTCTGGCTATGTCTGTGCCAAGTAATTCTGGGAAGATCTGGGCAGTGACGTGACAGAGCGGTAACAACGGAGGTGAATTCCTGGAAGACAYGTACCAAGAGCACCAGCCCATAGTGCAGTGCGCTGTGGGATGTGCTGCTGTAGGGACAACTAGGACGTGGGAGGATGGGTCAGACCAGTCACACCAGCACACTACAGTGTCCTGTCCACACAGCAAGCAACTCCCTCACTGATCCAGTCTCAGAAAATTGGCTGCCTTGGTCTGGGAGGAAACAGCTTAGCTGTGACAGCTTTCACTCAGAATTAGCAGTGAGCTGACCAGGCATGAATTGCATTTAAAGCTAGTCCTGCCAGCTGTGTTACCAACAAAGCGAGAATTGTCTCAAGAACAAGGCTCAGGTTCACCCACTTGAGCCCTACCTGACATATGGATGCTAAACTTTTCCCTAGGACTGTTACTACAATATTTACTCTATTGGCATGTTGTCTTTTCTGTTTAACTGCTGCATGATCATATCATAATATGGTCTTGTCTTGCTACTGTTGACAGGACTAAACTTGGATCAAACTTTGTAAAGAGATTAACTGTGGCCTTGGTCACTCTAGGGTGAAACCAAAGTAAATTACCGGATGCCAAATAAATTAATCCATATTTATTTCAGAGTAACAAGATTAGAATTTGGCATTCAAATTATATTATTTCTCTAATCAACTGGCTCATATTTATAAATTCATGCCTTGGTCAAAATGATCTAATTTATGCCAGAACACAATCCCAGCACTTTGAAAACATTGAATATATGTATTGGCACYTTTCATATTTGCTAACTGCAAGACAAATAAGTTTCATATTGGGACATCAAAATCAGTTTCAGCAGCTGGATGCATGTCAAAGCCATGTGATAATCTGGATGCTGATTACTACATTGAAACATGTTGATTCAGCATGTGGTAGATTTGGACATGTAGTTAGATAAACTTTTTAGTGTCCGATGGCCTGATTTCAGCATGGAGGTTTCAGTATATTGGTGTTATATAAGGAAATAACACTGGGAACTCCTTTACACTGTAGATACAGCAAGAGCTCAGGGAATATCATGCTTCTCAGTACTTTTGGTAATAGCTAGTTTATCCTGAAGAAGAGATACAACTTTGTGTCTTAACTGTATCTCTAAATGGCTGAAGCTTGTTTGGATCTAGTCCAAATCTTGTGTTTTTACCTGTTGCTGGAGGATGGATTGAGCAGATTTAGGTCACAAATACATTAGCATTTTATCTGTTTTAGGGAATGGCAGCACAGGGTTAGATTATCTGACTTGATTGTATTTATTTGTAGTGTCAACAGGAACTGGACACCAACAAATAAACAGAAGTCTGTGCTCATGCTTGGCAAGAAGAACTTTCATGGTATTCAAAATAACACTTTTGTCCAACAGTAACACATCTTTATTCAGGCAATATTTTGGATACGTAATGCTGCTTTTAACATATTTCCAYATTCAGGTTCCTGAGAAGGTTGAAATACTCAACTAACTCTATTGAGTATTTCCTGTTATGCTGAGCCAGCTGTAGTGATTTTACCTTTACTTTTGGTCAAAGCCTGGTATTCCATCATTCCTGTATTACTTATAATCATAGAATCATAGAACTGATAAGGTTGGAAGGGACATCTGGAGATCATCTAGTCCAACCCCAAATGGGTAGCCCGTACGGGGATTGAACCTGTGACCTTGGCATTATTAGCACCATGCTTTAACCAACTGAGCTATTACATTGTTATCTTTTTGTTCCTTTTTTGAACATAAGAAATTGCAAAACAAGTGTTTCTTCTGTGTGCTTACATTTCTTCCTACTTTAATGACAAAAAGGACACATTATTATTAATGACACAGGTATACCTTGAAGCCCTTGAGGTTCTCCAAAGGGATTCACAGCCCAAACGTAAGTGACAAACAAAAATGGGAGAAATTAAGTGCCTTTATTTGCATGGATGCTGAGGTACCCACAATTAAATAGGTAATTAATTCTTTCTTACATAAAAGCCGTACAAAGAAGTCTTCAGCAAAGCTAAAAATAGACCCAAGATCAGCAGCACTCTATTCTCCAGTCAGCTCAGGACATGATTCTGCTCACCAGCCCCAGCAGTGCCGAGTCCAGGGCAGCCTTACATCTACATGCGTCCCACCTCCCCCCCCCACCTCTCTTCACTCAGACCAGCAGCCCAGGACTTTACCAGCACCTTGCCTAGGCCACCTCTGTGAGGTGCTCCCCAGAGCAGCTGGCCTTCGCCRCTTCCCCTTTGCTAAAAGGAGAAAGAATTCCTGCTAAATTGACGTCTGCAGGGGGRAACTTGTGGTGGTTGCTTCCTTTGGCTAGTAAAAAGCGGGGGCTCTACTGACCAGAATAAGGGCTGCTGAGAAACAACTACCATGTGTAGGAGATCCTTGCAGACTTTCCCCAGGCCATGGGAATAGTCTTGCAGCTCTTACAGGTTTTAGGTGGAGTCAGTTATAACCTGACTTACCTTCCTTAGCATTTTGAAGTCTGGTAAAACATGATACATAATGACACTGATTCTGCCTTTGCAAGTAGGAGACRGCCTTTATGTAGAAGTGTCTCATCTGTGAGCCTCACCTCAATGCGTGGTGCTTATTCAGATTTAACCATGAAAATGAGGGCTAGCTAAGTAATGCCTCCAGTTGAGAGGATCTACTGAAGCTCATTATAATGACCTTAATGTCTTCCAATTTAGCTGTGTCTGTGATACCAGAGTGGTGCAGAGTTAATTATGGAAGTGCTAAATACTATTATTATTTGATCATTTGCAACAGGATGGGGGTGAGACCTGGCAAGTCCTTTCTGTATCTGGCCTAGACAAGAATTAGGGTGGTCCCCCTTCCCTCCACCTCTCTCAGARGCTCAGTAAGGAAAGACTGTGGGCAGGGTGGAGCTAGGACTCTGTTCCATCTTCCAGCTGTGGCAACCTTGGTTGCTCCTTTGCTTCAGCTGTGTCAGGAGATGGCTGCTATGTGCAACAGGAGCTTTCGTGCACGTGCAGCAGACTGAGAGGAAGGAGAACTGTCCACAATCCACTCTTCCAGCCTCTATCCTATTGACAGAGGAAGCAAACATGCTCTCCCTCCCTCTTGATTTACTATTCTTTCCCTCAGCTTATTCTGTCTCTCTTGCCCTTTTTATTTCTTTTGATTGTTTTTCCCCTCTATGGTTTCTCTTCACCTGTTTGATCTCAGCTGGGCTCCACAAGTGAAAGTGCTCCCTTTGCTTGTACAGGATTTCCTGTTCCTCTGTGTTGGCAGCTCTGACTCTGAGGACAAGGTGTGGGGCATTCAAAGCCTTGCTTTCRGTGGGGTCCTGGACCAGATGGTCTGAGGTCCCTTCCAGTCTCAAGTAGTCTATGATTTGGGGAGCCAGGCTCACAAGCAACATTTTTCTAACTAGGAGAAGTATTAACCCTTTTACCCATGAGGAGTTTTGGAGGGAACAGTGATAACTTATAAAGTCAGCAATTTGCTGCCTGACTTTTATCTGGGGACTAGCATACCACATTGTCTGCTGGAACTCTCTATGCTGCCAGCGTCTGTATGGCAAAGCTGCAACTACCAAGCCTTGCAGGTCCCCTGAATCATGGATAAAATGGAGCACATTCTATTAATCTGACTGACACCGACCCTGCAAACAGCTCTGCTCAGAGAATGCTAAGAGAAACCTGTGCAGCAGTGATTCATACTCAAATGATTACTTGACCCGAAGGAGGGTTTGATGATGCACTGAGGCTGGGACACACCAGCAGTGATTATAGAATGATTCACTGCCTGGGCTCTGCCATTCAAAACATCCTCTGTATTGAATAGGCAAGACCATTCACAGAGACTGCAATGAGGAAGTGGTATCTGCACCTTTATCTGCCATGTTCCTGCCCTACATTTCAGCTGCTGCCTCTGGCATGGTATTTATCTCCCATGTTGACACTAGAAAAGTTTGCTGGCAGAGGGCAGTTCCCTAACACTGCCATGTGACTAGAACCAGGCACCTCCTGCTGATAATGTCCATCTTCATCCAAGGGGGCTTGGCCAAAAGCGGAGAACACCCAGGCATCCTAGTGTCGCCACACCACCATCCAATGCAGCGTATGTATCATCAAACATGAACGCTAAACTGAGGGACAGCTGGGAACTCAAGGTCAAAGTCCTTTAATTCTCTGTGTTCCAGCCTGTAATTTGCACATCATTTTTCAAAGTCCTCATAAATTCCTTGCACTAATGTTGCCACTTCCATTTATCCTACTGTCAGAAACCTGAATCTCACACAGCCTGAGTACTTTTGTGTTTCCTTTAGGGAGGAGCACATGAGCCTGCTGTCTGTCTTCATTCTCCTTGCTGCTGTCTGTACTTCCTATTCTTCCCTCCTCTTTGTCCTTCACCCTTCCTCTCCTCTCCTGCWGATTTTCCCCTGCTAGATATGTGCACTTATATGGTTTCACCCAAGTGGTCTGAGTGCACTGACTACACTTATCTTCTGCCAAATGCTTCCCAAAGTGCTGATGTTGCTGCACCCAGAAAGCAGGGAAGTCCTCAACACCTAGGAAGTACCATTCCTCCTGATCCAGGGTTTGATATACTGTTTGCAGCAGTTTGCTGGAGGCACTGGTAAGATCTGAGACATGGAAAGTTTACTGATGTTGGCTGGGACTTCACAAACACGTTGGGGCTAGTAACGCACATGGTTTGTGTTGTGCTTTCCATGGAGCTAAGTTGAGCAACATGTTAGTTAACAAATTAGTCATTACTTGCAGCTCCTAAGCCTCATGTTTTGCCAGTGACAAAGTTGCAAACTTGTAGTACAACACTCCTGACATTTTCTATGTAGTGTCATGGCCAAGTTCCAACAGAGGGGAATTGTGTGCCATTCACTGATGCTTCTCCTCGAGTTTCTACCTGTATTTTTCTTAAATTTAAGTCTCCAACTGTCATGCACTGTTACTGGCTCTCCTATATGTCTAAATAACTGGGTGAACTATCTCTGAAAAGCAGGCTATGCAATGAATTTAGCCCTTTTTTCCTGTGTGTGAACTATCTTCAAACTGCCATTCAAATATATTTTATGTGCAGTATTATTATTTGTGCTTTGTCTAAACATGTGTTAGCCTATGGATTCTGTGTGCTCTTGGATATGACTGTGGTTTTAAGTACCCACCACTGGTTATTCATAGTGCTCATTTAGTCATTTAACAAACATGGTATTAGTTCTGCTCTCTAAGTGGATGACTAATACTCTTATAAATAGGAGGAATGTGATCTGAAAGGTCACGTGAATGTTCCCAGTGTGAACATATCCACAAACTATGAGACTTCTCATTCCAGGAGCATGCTTGCAAAAAAATAAAAAGCTCATTATTAGGAAAAAGAAAAGGAGTCTAAAACCTATTCAAGCAATTTCTTTGCTGTAATTCAAACAAATATTGGAAACAGATTTTTGCAATGTTTGCTTTTGTCTGCAATCTCTCCTGACCTATTTGGGAACATAGAAGTTGCCTTTTTGGAACAGTGCTGATACATCTCCCATAGCAGTACTCTCCCTTGGAACATAACAGGACCTAAATGTTTCACAYGTAGATATAAGAGATATTTGTTAAATTTCTTTCTAATCACTTATACGTCCCAGTGGAAAGCAGGACAATTCCTAGCACTAGAATCCAAAGAAATTAAGAAGGCGGCACGGTGCAGGTTTCTGCACTGTCTGTAAACTTCTGGCTTTCCATAGCTTAGTGCTGCAAAGAGAAGATGCTGCGGTGTCTAGGCTATTGAGGAGGAGTGGGGTGTGTTCCCTTTTAGACGGGATCACCCTGCAGAACAGCAGCCGTGACACCRTGTCACACTAATGGGCTCTCACACAGGAGAGGTTTCTGCAGCTGCTCCACAGGCAGCATTGCTAGCACAGCTTTCCAAAAGGTCAGATTTCTCMAACAGAGAATACAGGCGATAAGCTGTGCAGGCACCCTTGTCTTTTCTTTTTTATCAAGTGAAAACAAAATGACTGAATGTCGCTGCTGTCCCGCCATCAAAAGRTTTGGTTTATATTCACAGAAGAAAGGAAGGGTGGACTGGTGGTTAAGATTCTGGCCTGGGTTTCAGGAAATCTAGCTTCATTTCCTGGCTATGCCACAGACTCTCTTGGGGTATGTCTGTATTACATGTTTAGTCTGGGTTTGAGCCCAGCCTGTCTTCATGTGCTGCCCACTCGGGCAATTGAAGTCCTCAGCTGGCCTATGGCATCCTCTCGGTAGTGTTAGAAACTTTCCTTAGGCTCTGAAGAGTGGGCTGGCATGCTGGGGCTGGGGGAATGAGGCCTTGTGTGGTGTCTGCATGATGAAAGGTTGGGCTGTTTGATGTTGACGCTGAAATGCCAGCCCTGTGAGGCACCTCTTCTGCTTTCTGTGGTGTGAAGTCAAAATAAATCACTCCAGCTGGGGAAAYAGGCAAGTATAGCACCATTTCCTCCACTTTCTAAGACTCAGGAATGCCCAGAGGACACCAGAGGGTTAAGCTAACCTGACGGGCTTTCTGCTAGTGGYGCAAAGCAGAGGTGGAACACTCCTGTGGACCGGTACAGTTCTCAACTGGGAGGTGGTGCTGACTGCATGAACTCTTCTCCTCTGGTCCTGTTCAAAGTCAGATATATTAGTTTAGGTCAGCTTCAGCCATCTGTAGCTGAAGTTAACTTGTTTGACTTTACACTGAAGCGAGGTGGAGGAGAGGCCTTATGTGATTGGCTCAGGTTCCAGCAGAAATGTGTCCTGATTTGATCAAAACAGAAGCAGGTTGGTTGGGTCACCAGGCCAAAGCCCAAGGCACAAGCCTAGGTCACATATGGATATAATGGCTACRTCTGTGCTAATAAACTAGGCAGCGACAGGAACTGCTCTCTGGCTCTGTGGCTGAGTAACACTGCCTGGCCGTGATGATACGGATAAAGTCTCTTGCCTCTACACAGCCACGTACAAACTACCCAGTGGGAACGATTCCTGAACTGTGCCTGGGAACTGTTTAGGAGAGGGCTAGTTAGCCTGGACCAAAACTGTTTGGGACTGTGCTAACAGTTGAATGTACGCATGGTAGAGTTGCTCTGTTTGCGCCCTGATTTACTGGTTTGATCTGCTAGTCTAGGTGCAGCCAGTCTGTCAGGTATTGGACAAGTTACCTGGGGTCTGATACAAGGAAGAGAAGACTCCTCCAGCTTCATTTCTAGCCTTTGTCCCTCCAAGCTCTCTGTAGTATGGGGATAATACTATCTTYGTATCTGCATAGGAGTGAGACACCAGCAGAATAGGATAGATTGAAAAAGTGGAGAGTGGCACYGGTGGAAGTCCACATTCACTTGGGTGATTTATAGAAATTTGACTTAGTGAAGAGTTGGGCCTATTATAWACACATGCCATAAAGATGGTATTCCCAGTCTTACAGAGCGATCATAATTTTGTCCATGTCTATTATACAGTTAYAGAAATGCATTAGCATTAAAATACATGGATGATAAGCAGTCAGGTGTATTTCATATCTCCTCCTGCCAACCTTTATCTCGACATTAGGCTGCAGATTATTCTTCATATAATTAGAAAGGACAGTTAAGGATATGGGTCTCCCCAAGCGGTCTACACACAGTCAGGGAGTCCCAGAGATCTGATGACTATACATGTTGTTTGTTTCTGAACACACGGCGTGTTTYTTAAATTCAGCATTCTTTGGGGATTTGATTTCAGTGGAAGAGGGCATGTGCAAATGATACTTGGCTGAGAAGTGCATATGCAGGGCTTGTAAAATAGTGTGCATGTTTGTGTATGAGTGCGTAAATTAAACAGGGTAAAGATAACTACAACGTATTATAAACGCACTAGCTGAGAGTTATCTGCCTGCCTTGRCAACTGCTCACTCTTGTCTCCCTGAATTTGTTCATGGGGAAAAAATCAGAGTGAAGAATTTTGTCTGAAGGTGCTCTCCTATGGTTAGGACTGGGGGACTGAGTGGTGAATTATTTTGGGCGCGCTGAGATTCATTTGTGGGTGCCTCTGGATTTCTTTGCTTCCTCGTTTGGTAGCAGGAATATTTTTCTTATTAACGGTAAGCAGGTGGTAGTGGCAGGGTCTGGTCTGTTTGTGGCTACTGSCCAGCTGACAGTGGACAGTGATTTAAACACAGAAAAAGAGATGGGAAGAAGGGCATGCATGGTGCAATTATGTCTGATAAAGATCAGCATGACRCTGCATTATGCATTTGAAGTCTATACACATGCACGCATAAAAAATAGGCAAGATGTGGAATCAGGTTCTTCCACAGAGCAACCACRATTACATAAAGAAGTGAAATAAGATTTTGTATACTCTGGTGCTGGGAGTCAGAGCCTCCTCTGTGGCTGCACATGGGAGAAGAGTGTGTTAAGTGTGAGCAGCATAAACGCTCTGTTCATACCTCGCGCGGCAGACACTTGTGTAGCACCTCACTGCAGCACCTTCCCACACCAGCTGGGTGTGAGAACCAGGCGGCACGACCAGGCAAAGGCAAACGGAGTCACGGTAGATTCTGAGCGTGATCCTCAGAGCCGATGGCTAGGAAAGTGTATCAAAGCGTTCCAGCCAGACCCATTTTTAGTGCTGTTCAAATCTAACGCGGCGCTTGGACAAACACAGGCCTGGTCTGCCTGTTGCAGGGCAGCTGCRTTTCTAAGGCAGGAGCCGTTTTGCAAAGGAGGAAGAGCAGCACCTACCATGCTCCTGGGCTGCCACCCCTCTCCTGGAGCATGAGAAGAGTGGAAAGAAAGGCCAAAGAGCTTTCTCCTTTTCCAAAGAACAAAACAGGATTTTCTTCAAAGCAGAAATAGGACAAACTTTGCAGCATTCTTACAATGGTGAATTTAAATGCCAGAGAGTAGTATTTCCAGGTGCGTTTCCCTTCCTACACCTTTCTTTTTCATCTTCTTCATACGTCTGTGTCAATTTTTAAAGAACTTGCTTTTGGGGGAGGGACAGGTGATAGAATGAGTGATGAGCTATTYGGCACTAGAAGAAGATATTCGTACGGGCAGAGATAAGACTGTAGCAGAATGTGTCAGTATAGCAGGTGATAGTTGTGCTCTCTGAGTGCCTCTCATGAAGCACCAAGGTGTATGTGTTTCTCCAAGGCGCTGTAGATACCACAAGGACTCTGTGGACTGCATGTTGCCATGGCAATGACTGAGCCCACCTTAGAAAGCCTGATTAGCCAGAGTTGGCCTGAATAGCTGAAGGGAAGGGGAAAAAAAAGACAGAAAAAGGGCCAAGGAGACTCTGTTACCATTTCTAATACAGAGCCATGAGCAGCAGCAGGAGGAAGCTGCGCTGAGGGACTTGCAGGAGTGTGCTCTGCCCCCTGCTCCCACGTAGGGTAGGGTTGGTTTTGAGTGCCTGGGGACGTTGCTTGGCTTTTGGTGACCTAGAGGGAGTGTTCGCATTAATTGTGCTCACTTTTTTTTTTTTTTTTTTTTTTAAGCACTTTATATCTAATTTAAATGTGTCTGGTGTTAGCTTTCAACCTCTTGCATGCTGTAATGTTCTCAGCTATGTTTAAAAAAAATTTTTAAATCACTTTTTGAGATGATGTGAGTTTTCTGCTGCAAAGGTTTCTTAYGCACTAGAATCACTCTTGAGCTTGTTTTTAAAGAACTGAAGAAGCAGAACTCTTTCTGTCTAAGGGTTTTCTTTTAGCTCTTAGGGTAAAGTAGGAAACTAAGGTGAAGATTTCTCAGTACCAGTTAGGATGGAAAAACATCCTTTCTAGGAGCTGTAGAATGCTACATTAGGGGTCAGATCTTCAACCGGTGTAAAACTCAATAGGAGAGATCTAGGCAAACTGAGAATATGCAAGCAGGTGTTTGCAGGATCAGAACCTGTTAGCCCAATTCTCTTCTCTTGTAGATCTGTAAAACAGAGAAATTTGATTTACATTAGCCTTGAGTGAGAGTAGAAATTAATCTAGGCAGGCCAATCCAGAACATTAGGTCACTAATAAGGATGTTTTTCTCTTTTCATGTCCTAAGGGATGGTAGGTTCGTTCTTTATAAGGAGTACAAACCAATATTGCTTATTGTGGCTAATGGGAGTCTGTTTTGGCTGGCAGAGGTGGAGTGCGAGAGATCATATGGCCTGCACATTAGGAGGAGAAGGGAAAAAAACCCACACAAGATGCCTACTGGGCTACAGATCAGATTGTTTTCTTGCTGTTGTTTGAAGGAGTCTCTTCCATTTTTTGCACCTCCTAAATCCTTGCCARGTTTGAGAACTGAGACTATCTTCTTTGGTACCAAGCCAACAATAGGTTTTTTAGYGCTAGCAGCCATTCATATTTTACATTAGTGTTCTGTTCTGTTCCTTTTAAGCAATAATCATAAATATTAGCTTTCATTCCTAGAGCACCTGTCATCCCAGGGGCTCCCAAGCGCGTTCCAAGCTTGGCAGGCTTTTTGTAGAGTACTCCTTTAGAAAGGGTGAAACTTGTTTTCCATTAAAGCCTGGTATGAGGAAGAAAGCCCTCAAATTATAATGTCCTCAGTAGGGAGTCCTTATAGCTATTTACTGTACATGTTACCTTATGAAAAAGGATTGCCTCTTGCTCCTCATCGCCCTCCTCCCTGAGTTAAACCCCGGGACAGAGGAGCCTMAGTAAGGAGAGTTGTGCCTCCTCTTTGAGCTGAGCAAGTTCTTTTCTTGCTAGAATTCTATTGCTGCCCTGAACAGTTTTTTTCTGACAWCTCCATTTCCATCCAGTATATTTTCTCTTTATTAGATGCAAATATCCAAGTGGACAGTTGAACATCCTCTTGTGACTTTAACCAAAGCAGTCACCATCTACAGCTAGGCCATGCTAAGGATCATGTGAGAAACATTAATCCTCTTCAGCACAAAGTCAGCAAGCCTAATTTAAATCACGTTCCTCTGCAATCAAAGCAAGGCTGCCTGCTTTACATTGAAATGAGTAATGACCTTTCAAATGGTCTTTTATTTGGGTCATCTGTGGGAGCAGTAAGCCCAGAAGAGAAGATTGTTACTGGTAATTTTTGAACTGAAGAACTTGTTTCCTAATGAATCATATGATTAATTTTAGGGCAACTTGGATCTGGGCAGTGTCGATTTGTATTCATCGGTTTCAGGAGGACTCATTGTGAGACCTGTCCATGTCAAAATGAATAGAGGGTCTTTTCATGCCACTCATGCAGGGAAGTTGCATGGTGGCACTTTGTTTACAAGCAGCCAGGTGAGGCACAGGAATTCCAGTTGTTYGTCCAAGGACACACTGAGACATCTGTGGTAGAACGGAGAACAAAAGCCCTATCGCTAGTTCAGTGCTTTAACCACAAGAACATAATTTATCAATATGGTATTTAGATAGCCTTAGATAAAAGATACTGTGTTGCTTCAAAGCACATTTTTGACACGGCTGCTTTCAGAGATAGTACTAAATCTCTTGGGGGTATGCAAGCAGCCAGATATGATCCGGATATCAAARTGCCCTGTCTTCTTACTTTCCTCAGTCCGACCCACAGAGGAGCCTTTTTTGGGGGCTGGTACCTCATCTATTACCATCAGCAGATTTTGGTTCTTCAGTTTGCAGAAACTCGTTGTCATTCTCTTCCAATAAAACACTGCCTGGTTCAACACTAATTCTGAAGCTCTGTAAATTGGCAAAGAATCCAAAAAGAATTATGAGCTAGTACTTGCTGTTTACATTGGTCACCTTTATAAGTGCTGATATTAGGATTTCTGAAGGGATTCATTCATCACCGAATAAGGGTTTGTACCTGGGAATAAGAGCTTGCTTAGTTTTCTTTGTGTGCCTTCTTTCCTCCATCAACAAAGATTACAAATGTTGAGAGATGATTTTGCAATGGAAGTTAATGCCTATATCTATAATTTCAAAATAAGAATAAGCCACTGAAAATATCCCCTGCCTATTTCTGGTAGTGTAACAAAAGCAACTGTAAATTTAAAGAAAACCTTTATTTATTTTCATGTTTTATTTATTTTTATTTTRAGACATGTATATATACTAAGAGTGGCTCTGGCTTTTCTTTTTTCCTTTTTCTTTTTTTTTAAGCTAAAATTCTGTGATTCAAACTCAAGCCCAGTAATTAGTTCTCATGTCATGTAAAAGCAAGTAGCACCAGAGAGAACAATAGGTATTGAAAACATTCTGCTTTTTCCAAACCGTGATCTCTTTTGAGGATGTCAGGGAAATAAATGTGCTTTTATAAAGTATACTTAAGTCTTCCTTCCCTCCTCCTGTTTGTCACACTAGTTGCAGTTTGCCTTAAACTACATGCCTTCGTTCCATGGTAAATGACGCACTTTTGCTTAGAAAAAGAAGTTTGTATGTTCTGCCGTGGCACAATGAGAGCCGTGGATCAGGAATGGAACAGGTCCTCTGCACAGCCAGCTACCTTTGTTTGTCCCCATCTTCATACTGCAGGTTACGAGTCTATCAGCAATGAAGAACACGTGACAACAGTATTTATTTGGGAGACAAAAAGATTGGTGTGAATAAAATGTTTGGTTTCTTTGAGAGGCCTAGATTTTGACTAGAACTCCTTGGGATTCTGTTGGATGAAGATTAAGCTCTTTTTAGACATTTTTTTGTATTATAGCCTCTAATGAAACCATTTTTCTTTTAACATTTTGACTGCTTCACTTTTAGGCTAGAAGCACGTAAGGGCTAAGGCTTTTCCTGGGTATTTACACAGCTTCTGACGCAGTGTGGCTTCAARTCTGATAGGAACCTTTGACCATTGCCACAAACCTAGTGCACATCTGAAAGACCCCTAAACGTCTGGGAGCTAACCTCCTCGAAAGTGCCCCTTTCATGTAACAAGGTGATGGCTTTGTGAGTGCTGTCATTCAGCCATCATTTCTAAAGCAGAAGAAAGAAAGTAGGTATGAATGAAGTGTAAGAACAAGGAGCGGCTTAGTCTCTTCTGTGGGAAGTCCCTTCCAAGGGGCATTAATGGGAGGGAGATTCTGTGAGATTTCCCTAGCAGAGTTTCTTCTGAATCCTTCAAACTGTTGAAAGGATGAAGCTGGGCTGATGGCTGACGGAGAACCGTGAGGGTTTTCTGCCAAACCAAGCAATAACGCTCTGTGTTTCTCAGTGGCCTGGATTTCAGCATGCAGTTCTGTTGGTCGAAGGAACAGGCGCAATACCAGAAAGCTCTAAATGAGTGAGGGGAAAATAATACATAAAAATCCGGTGGCGTGCATAAGGGATTTCATCTTAAGTGGTCAGAGAAGAGACAAACATTTCTCTGCACGGAATCAGGATAATTTCTCTTCAATCTGGGGCARTTTGCCAACAGGCTAAGATGTAATCCTCACAGCATTACTTCCAGAGATGAAATGGGTACTATGGGCACTGCCACTGAGGCAAGTAATCTTTAAATGTAGCCACAAATTGCCAGTTTTAATGCTAACAAACCCTAATGGTGAGAAAGAGAAGACAGATAGCAGCACTGATACAGCATAATATAATGTGGTAGCTGATATAAATGTGACTCATTCTAGCCAGAGGCTTTAGTATAGGAAGTTGAATAAAAGATTCAAAAACAAATCAGATTTTTTTTTTCCTGGTGAAGGTCAGTGCCAGGAATAGCATGGGAAATAATTAATGGAGGAAGAAATGTTTCTCCTCAAATTAGAAGTATCGTCTTGCCTCACAGTTTTATTCTCCTATTTGGGTTCCTGTAACAAACACCGGCAAATGTACAGGGCCTTTCTCCCTTCAGCTGCTGACAGATATCCCACCCGAGCTGGTAGCAAATGTGAGGGACTGGCTATGTGATACTCACAGTGCTTGTTAATGGGCGTCCCGGTTGCTGGCAATCCACCCACCAGCAACGCGCTGAATGGACCTGGGAAACTGAATGGTGCTCTATGCAACTACGGCCAATTTTTCCTGGTCAACACCGAGGCACAGCGCCAAGGCTATGTGTGAGAGCTTGTGTAGCCTGCTGGTGAGGGGATTTCACTGGTTTTCCTCCATTCCTGGGCCCCAGGGAGGTGAGTCATCTCTGCAGCCCCAGCTAGAGAGCACAGTTCATGCTCTGTCCCTCCCTGCTCTTAGCTCAGGAGATCTTTGAGTTTGACAACATAGCAGCCATTGCACTTGTGATGGCACTGCCTGTTCTGTACTTGTCATGCGGAGGTCTCGAAGGCTCAGGACTGTTCATTTGCTCTCGGTGACTAGCACTGCATTTACACATGGGAAATGGGCAAAGGCAAGGGAAAGCCAYGTGGCTGTGATTGCAATGGACTGTGCATATAACACTACCTGGAGCAGGAGTGGTCCCTGACGTGACCTATACACTGTGCAGGAACATAGTGCTGTAATTTAATTTCCTTCCCTTTGGAGTGTTCTTTGAGTGGAGATGGACATGGAGAGAAGCAAGTCCCTCTGCCTCATGCCACATCCCTCCAGGTTTCAGACTGGGGCTGCAGTAGGGGCTGCTGTTCTCCCCTGAGGACTGCTTTGTTTTTCTCAGGCAATTGCAGTCTAAAGGAGTTCTAGGTGGGGAGGTCTGAACTTCGCACTCTCTTCTAAACTCTTCTGTATATAGCTCTGTCTCTCCATCCATGAAGGACTGGGCACTTTTTCCATGCTTGAAGCCATTTGGCAGCTGAGTCTTCTGAACACCCCAGGTTGTCTGTGCATGAAACAYCCACCTTCCCAACCTCTCAGCCCTTGATGGATCACTGGGCCTTTATTGCTGCTGAACGCAAATGTGCAGGAGCCAGAAGGCAACTGGCAGAGTGTTGGGTCTTTTCCTCTGGGAGCCAAGGAGGAGAGAATTCAGATTCTCCTTCCCTTAACATGTTCGTGACTCTGCAGTGGACTGTCAGAGAGGGCCCGAGTGGGAGAACTTCCTGAGTACCTAAGTGCTCCCATATAGCACRGAAAAACCTATTAAGGAAAAGCTACTAATAATAGAGGTAAGTAGGTTCTTACCTGCATTTTCCACGGGTGTTACAATCTCTGGAGAATCAGTCTGTTTTGGCCAGGTTCCCAAACTGCTTTTTAGTGTCTATCCAAGACAAGCCTATGCATTGAACTTTCCTACCCCAAAACTTGCTATCTGAATGAGAGGAATAGCCTCAATTGCATAGATATGGAGCGGGGCTAAAACACAACCCCAGATGCCTCCTTTCCGCTGAAGGAGTCATTGAGGAGGTTTGAATCTTAGTCCAGATTTGACTTCCACAGCTGGCGCCTGTCTGTACAGCAGTTAAAATCCTAATGCAGGAAGCTTTAAGGCATTTCAGAATTGTGACCGTATCCCGTGTTGTGGGTATGACTGGTAGTCGTCATCATGCTGTTTAGTTTAGGGTGTTTGGAAATGAAGACCAGCCCTGTAAGGGTGGTCTGTCAGTCACATATTTTCATTTTGACATAAAGTTTAGTCCTTTAATTCTGTTGCTTTCTCATTTTTCCAGGCATGTGTGGTGTTCTTCTAACCTTCTTTGGGGTGACACATTGTCTTATCTGAGGGACTTTCCCAGATGTTGCTTCCTGAACTGGCTACAAGGGATGCTGAGTTGTATGAGATGACCAGTTGCCCCCAGATTTATTTATTTGTAGTATCTTTGTCCAGAAAGGCCAAAAGACATAGGTCATTCAAATACTTTTAGATCACCAAAGTCTTGTCAAACTCAAATGTCTTCACTCCTTGTAAACATGAAGTTTATGAGCTCTTTTATTACAGCTTGTCTTCTCTCTCTGGTGAAAAATGAAATTGCTTGTTTAATTTAAGCTTCTCCTTTTTTTGCATGTACATTTTAATGTATTTGCAGATGGACTGTGTCTTTGTTAGCAAGTGGTGTGATGCACTGGGAGCAGATCTATAGAGGTACACATTTGGTGCTGAGGACTTGGTATTTCAGAAGATTTGCATCAAGCTAACTCTAGTCTGGAACCTAGGGACTGGGTGCTCGTTAGTGGTTGGAGTGCAGTACGTGCACTTCTGGAGTATATCTCTTGGCTTAGTTTCATCTGAAAGGAAACCAGTTCACAGAATTGCTCCCTGATGTAAGCCAAAACATGGCACGKGGGGACAGCTGAGAGATTTGCTTCATAAATGCACTCCTGATTCAAATAAAAATGCACATGTAGAGGCASCAACGCGAAACCAAGGTCAAGTAACAGTGCACAGACGTCTCTACCTTGAGGTTCCACATATTTTGAATGTGTGGCRAAAAAGAGCAGTGACTGGGCTACTGAGGCAGCTGTTTGGCTGGCTGAGCAGCGCTCTTATTCTTTCTTGCATATAGCTGCTGATATAGTCTTCCACTCTGTTACACTTCCTCAGCCTTCCCACTTACCAAACCCTTATTAAATATATATGTATGTATGTATATGTGCGTAGGCAGTCCTGTCTGCTGCAGGGATTTCCTCCCAAACAATACCTGTTGTGCTAGCCACAGCGGTTCTCTTGGTTCCCATGCTCAGAGCAGTTTGAGTTTCCTGCTGGCTCAGCAGCAAGACTTTCAGTGCTTTTTATACTTATTCTTCTCTGGGAGCCAAATGGAGGAGCGCAGTTTGCCTATGAATAGAGAGCTGACTGGGCAAGAGGCAGGAAGCTTGCATACTAAACCGTGTGAACTTTGAGGGGGGAGAAAAGGGGCCGCTGGCTGGGGTTGGCAAGGCATTTGCTGCAGTCCTCTRCCTTGTAAACTCATCGTCTATAAAAATACCAAAGTGCTGCTGATCTTCCCTACTTCCCCCCTCCCGAGAATGAATAAAAACATATGTAAAATGAGAGGTGAAATGAAGCAAGAGAGTTTAAAATTGCAATTATAGAAGAAAGAAGGAGAGGGGTTAGAGAACAGAAATGAGTGAGGAGACTTGATTTGCAATTATTCACGTGAAAACTTACGTGTGAGCTCCCTGGGTGAGCGCTGCCACAGCACCTCATGCTGCATTGCTGGGCTTGTGGGCCCCCTTACTTATCACCTGGCTGCTCTGGGAGTGACTGCAGAGTCTTCTGTGGCGAGGGGCAGCCTTTCTGGATTTCCCAGGCAAAACTAAAAGCACAGAAATGAAAACACTCTTCTTTTTTACTCCCTGCCCTCTCCCCCCTACTCCCTTCTATCAGCTGTCAGCAAAAATAAATAAATAAGCAGGTTCCTGTTTGCAAGGACGAGGCATGAAGGCGCTGTTGTGTAAGAGGGGTTTGACGAGAGCGGCACTGTGAAAAGCTGGGCTGATCAGTCCCGGGGAAAGGTGCCCTCGGTGCGCTGCCGGCGCGGCCCACGCTGCGGGGAGGAGGGCGACCTGGCGGGTGCTGGCGTGGCTCTCCTCGGGTACCCGAGGAGACGCAGGGGCTGCCCCGCTCTGCGACGCCTTCTAGATGGAAGGAAGGAAGGAAGGAAGGAAGGGAGGGAGGGAGGGAGAAGGACGGGCTGAGCCCGTCTGCCCGCTGAGTAGCTACCTGCCTCTCATTCGTGTCTAAACAAACAAGCAGAAAGAGTCGTCGCCCATGCTTTGAAAATGAGGTGGCAGAGGATCACCCGTACTGCTCAAACAGTTAAAGGCGCTTCCTGAGCGAGACTGGCCCGACATACGCAAGGCGCTGCAGCCCGTATTTCCCAGGAAAGCCCTGTAAATAGAGCGCTCCTACGCCGACCTGGCAGGCTGTGGCTGCAGGGCTGCTTTCCTTGAGCAAGTGCGGAGTGCTGGGTGCCAGAGAGTGACGGCGGGGGGGAAGGCGGGTGCCACGGGGCAGGCACAAGCGTCGTGCGGGCAGGATCTATTTTTAGGGTAGTGACATGACGGAGAGAGCCTGTGGGAGGTGGAAATGCTTCAGCAGAGTGACAGACTGGGAGATGGGGTGCAGTGTGGTGCGGTTAGTCATGCCGTAGTAGCATTACAAAGTAATGAGAGCTTCCCAGTCTGTTTCAAAATACCAACAACTCAGTGCTTTCTCTCTGCTTAATAGCACCGATCTCTCAGGATTTTCTAAGCTGCCCATTACTCTAGGCTCTAAATAATCCACAAGCACTTAATAAATCCAAAAAGCTAGGTCCCTTGCTTCTCTGAGGTGCGCAGCTCAGCGGCCTGAGCTCCCAAGCGAGTGCTGAGCAAGGTGGTATGTCTACCTGGCACCGCGTGGCTCTGCGGCCGGCTCTGCCCCGGGGACGGCRCAAGCCTCTCTGTGGGCTCTGCCCAGGCCAGGTCTCCTTGCTTCTCAGCTAGGCAAAGCAAGGAGATACTGCCTGGTGCCCCAGAGCAGGGTCACCTGGAGCCAGCAGAGGTATCTCTGCCTGGCCTGGCCTGGCTCACCCACCCAGGTGTTAGCTATGGCCACAGATTTGATCATGTAGACCCTAAATCAACTGTTTCTGTGAAAACAGCTTATGGCAGAAAATAATCACTTTAGAAGGGACATGTTGCATTCACCATTATTTTCTTACAGAATATGAAGACACTCCCAAATTTGGGGAATTTACCACTGGATGTATTCATTTTCTGTTCTCCACTCCTGGGTTAGCAGAAGCTCAGTTTAAATTACGTATGAGAGATGATATTGCTGGCCTTAC
>NW_028186568.1:1021033-1030452 GCF_003343005.1 Rhea americana
TTTTTTTTTTGAGACCGTCCAATGCTTCTTATTACAAGACCAAAAGTTTAGCTGCTTATAACCCTTGCAAACTTCAACCATTTATCACTTAGCTGAAATTTTCCATACTGTGTATCTGTCTCAGGCTGAATGAATTTGGGAAGTTTCAATAAAAATGCTTTTGCTTGCTTACAAGAAAGAGATGCATACATTTTTCTCTCATATTCAAACTTGTTCTCAAAATTGTCTGTTGAGAAACTCTTAACACCTTCTTCCTTTGGAGCAGAGTCTTGAAATTTGGCAGTTATCAGGAATGTGCCTTTGGTTGTTCTTCATGAGGAAAAAAAATAGTTGAACTCAGAAACCTTAGGAACAAAAAAGCTTCAGATCTCAGGCACTCAACAGAAACTTCTTAGAGATAGAAGCTGAATTCTCTGAAGGCACATGCTCAGTAGAGACTTGTTCAAGTCTGGCGGCTAAAGCACGGATGAGCGTGTAGTAGGCATATTCCAGCCTTGGGTTGCAGGTGCAGAGCAGCAATTCTTTGAAATTGTTTTTTCATGCTGACAGGGACGCTGTGGTGCTGGGCACCAGAAATAAGAGCCTGGAGGCTCCCTCCACTGATGCTTAGGCAGTGTGTGGGAAGGCTGATGTTGACTGGGGGTAGGAACTGGCTAAGGGAGGCAGGCAGCTCTAAGCAGTCAGAGACTGGGGACTCCCAGCCTGGGAAAGGGGACTGATGTCCAAAGTAGAGCTGGGCAGTGGGAGCAGGACTAAGGCAGAAGACAAGTTGGCAGGAGCAGGAAGAATCAGGTTTGAGAATCTCCCTTCCGGCAGGATCATACTTCCCTTCAAAACCTGGGGTACAACAGATTTGAATATTTTTGCCTCACAGTTTTCTATTGTCAGCAGCCATTTGGGAAGCCCATTGGCAAAGCCTGTGACTCACTCCAGGCTGCTCCCTCAGCAGAGACTGATGGTCTGTTAATGCTCCCAGTTATTCTGCTTTTCAAGCACTACGGAATTAACATTTTAAAATAATGTCCAGTCCTACTGATGAATCATATGGTTGCCAGTATGATGCCACATGATGGAATTCCTACATTTTTGTTTCAGTTTGTCTTCTGCAAACCAAGGAAATGACATATACCCAGCATAGATTAAAAGTATGTGATGTTTGCAGAGTCAAGCTCCTAGAAGTTAGAAAATACTTGATTTAACATTGCCCTTCCATCTCAGCAGTTCAGCTCCCATCTGTGTAAGAATTATGACAGCATAGCTTTTAGCTACAGAATCAAATATATATGTAATTATTTTCTTCCACAACAACACAACCTCTTTTAATACCCAGGACGGACAGTTTTCTGGAGGTGAATGAAGGCCGTGTGTTGAAGTGTTCTAGTCCTGCCTCATTTTTTAATGAAGCTGTGCTTGACAAGAGAGGACTCAGCTCTAAATTTGTGTGTCTGCTGCCACAACAGATTCCAGCAATTGGGCAACCCCGATGAAGGTTTTTCTCTGCTCTGCATCCATGGGCTGGAGCAAGACTAAAACAGATGGAGTCCTCAGATAAACTATCTGCCACACGTGCACAGGTCTCCAATGGACATGTGCAGACTGAAGTTTTGTTGAGGACTTAAAACTTGACCGCAGGTTGGAAAAATTTTATGAGAACGCCAAAGGCATGTTCTCCTTCCTTAGATAAGTATCAGTGCCAATCTGAAAAGACAGAAACACTCAATCTCTTTATTTGAACAGAGCAAGCTAATATATATCTTGCTAATCTTACTCTGGGAGACAGTTGAATTACTTTCGCTAAAAATTACCCAAAAATCCAGCCTGAGGCAGACATCCAGCTCACAGTATTTTAGCCCAAGCAGCTGAACTTTGGCAAAGCTGTAAGTAACGGAAAACAGTCATTAATGGGAAGCAATAGGCAACTTTAACTACAGACAGTGCTCACAGTGATGAAATGACAAACTTCAGCTCTGTGGATGGCTCCAACAGAAAAGATGTTTGTATTCATAAAACCCTGCCTCTATGATTTCACTAGTGGATTCGTACAGCTAATACGAACCTGTGTGTGTAAATACAGCATTTGAATGCTCCATGGGTGAACTTACAGACTTATCAGTTACTTTATGGTTTGTTCTTGAATCAAATGCTAAGAAGAAATGTCATTTAACAAGGGTAAGACATGACGGGAAACACTTAGGGCTTGTCTTTCCCTCTCTGTCAAGAGAGAAATAAAGGGTAAGACTTGAAATGTGTATCCCAAACTATTGCTGTGAGTTTGGCCGGTGTCTGACTGCATATGCATGTGTTGTGTGTAGAATAAATAACAAGCACAGCTGTGAATTATGCAGTTGCAGCATTCTGTTGACAATTATGTTGATGTCAGAAACCATAAGAGGGAAGGCAGCATCGCTGGAGCTAAAGCTGGAGCTGTAGGCACATAATGGGCAGCACGCTTAAAATGCTAATCAGACTGATCCTCTTCCGTAGAGATCTGACATGGAGCATCTGGTGGCTTCTTCTAGAAAACTGGCCTCTGAGCAGGCGGCTGATATCAAAGAAGAAACCCTCGGACATCCACTCACTGCTGCCTGACCCCTTTGGTAAGCCGTTCTCACAGATATAACTCATTTCCACTCACCGGAGCATCCAGATGTTTGCAATAGAGAGAGTGCTGTGGCCTTTGCTCCTCTTCGCTGCTTCTCCAGTGAGGCACAGTCTTCATTCATGAAAGGATATTTGCAAATGCTTTTTAGCTTTAAATTACCGGATGGAGCTGGAGCCAAGTGTAGGAGCCCACGTAGCTCTCACACAGCCRAGGGCAGCTCCCCGCACAGGTGACGGCAGGGCTGCTGGGTGACCTGACTTTCAGCCTGTGGAAGGAAGAAATGCAGCAGGGGTGGCCGAGCTGGCCGCGACCCTGCTGTATGCTTGGCCCTGGCCTGCTCCACCACGCAGCACGACACTTTCTGCTGTGAGCCGTTCTGGAAACTTCTCTTGGCTTTTCTTACAACTTCTATGCAGTTTTGGCGTGAGGTTCAGAGGGCTGCGAAGGTTGACAGCTGCTGGGCTAACAGCTCTTACTGCCAGTCTGCATTTTCCTTTTCTGCCGGAAGAACTATTTTCCTTTCTTGTTTCTCTTCATTTAGAGCTGTATAAACAACATTCTCCCCTTGATGTTGACACCTTCAAATGATTTTTGTCTTCCCCTTAGTGATTTATTTACCCAAACTATAGGATTTAGTTATTTAATCTTTCCTTCAGCTATTCAAGTCTTGTTCTTTACCGACTTCTTTCCAATATGCCAACGTTTCTTTGGTATGCAAGTGCCTGTAATTGCTTTCTCTATTCAGCAGCMTGCTAGAAAGAAGGACCATCTTACTTCTGCTTTATCATATGATACTCTTTGTGTCATTGTCATTAAAGTCAGGCTGTCTCATTTTATAAACTAGCATCTAGTTTGCTATCCACTCTTATCTCTKTTTAAGGCCTTTTCCAACATCAGCTGCTGCAGATTATGTTTCCAAATATGTTTCCATGTATTACCCATGTTCCAGGCAGGAGTTGGTAGGTGCTGTTTTCCTTCCCACTCCCCTCATCTCAGAAAGACTTTTTTATGAGATTGAAAACATGACAAGAAACCAAAGTGTATAGACTCTTCGCTTCCATATTTCTAAATCCAAAATGATCCTTTCAAAGGGTAAAAAGATTTAAAAAAAGCTTTACAGCTTCATAGTTCTGCAACCTGGGAACCAATTTCTTCCCATTTGTGGCCATACTGTGCATTTGCTGTGGAATGTAGTCAGCATGGGACAGGGGCGCTCCGGCTGTACGGAGAGGAAGCAGCGTTAAAATGGTGATCAAGGCTCTCTGAGGAAAGATTGGCAAAGGGTGTCTCAGTCCAGCCCTTAGTTATGCTGGGYGCTAGAGCGTTCTTCTGGAAGCTGGCTGGAGGTTTTAAGAGCTGATTGTTTGGATGGGTTAAAAGCTTTGGATGATGTGTGTACCCTGTGTGTGCACACGATGTTTCATTTTTATATTTCAAGTGCATTAGGACATGAAGGAAGCCAATTTCAAGTTGGTCTGCAAWTGACACTTAAGCCTGTAGAACATACACTACTTAAGAGCTTTTACAAAGATATTCATGCAGATTTTCTTTTCCTTAAGAAACCTTTTTGACTATTTCTTATCTGCAGGTATTAAAGGTAGAAATAGTTTAGGTTTTGGACCTAACTCAGAGTCAGAGAAAGGAAAGAGGCAATGGAGTTTGTCTGAGTATATCCCCAGTACCATTGCATTAAAAAGTCAGTGAATTGGAAGTTTCTCCAAGGTTGTGGAAGCCAAATGTTCCACCCCATTTGCCTGTGGCTGCCGTCTTAATCTTTCTCCATTTGAGGTCTGAATTSTTTAAAGCTTTGTTTTGTATAGGCAAAAAAAAGCTAGCTAGAGCCTATGGAGAGACCTGGAAACCAGTTYGTGTAGAAAGATCACAGAAATCTGAGAAAGAAGGGAAACTTCTTTTTAACTGAAAAAAAAGTACATTTAAAGAGCAGAACATGCAAATGCATTCATAATAGCCACTATCTGGAGCTGCTGGCAGTTTCTATGAGTATTAAAACCCTCATCTTGCAGATTTCTGCTACTGTTCAGGCATCTGTCCATTTCTATGTTACTTGCAGTATTCAAGCCCCATTAAGTTTAAGGACATAAATTTTCTTTAGCTATTTAATTTCAGCCACTTTTGAAAGAAACTGTCCAGAATCCCTGAACCTAAAATAATAAAATTTCTGTCTCTCCATTAAAAAGGATACCATTTATCTGATAAGTAGTGCAAAATAGAGTAGGTAGCTCACTACAAGCGTTCTCTGAGAAACCTGTTGTTGCAAAAGCRAGTGGCTTGCTCATAGATAGATAAGGTACCTTTACCAATACTCAGGTTGTTGCATTGCATGTCAGTATATTGGATTTCATAACACGTTACTTTTATTATCATCCTCTTGGTTTCTACCACTCTCTTTAGAAATAYACCAGTCACAACTTGTAACCTTAACAGGCTTGTCCAAGGAGCATGGACTTCCGGACACTCCTTTCACCAATATTTGCGTGTTCCAAGAGAGGATGTCTTTGTTTCAGGATTATTCTGGGCAGGAGAATTAAAAATTAAAATGAAGAAGGTGGCCAGTACAAAGAACCAACCAAAGTTATTTTAATTAATTTCTTTGCATACTTGCCAATCCACCCTCCCCTGCAGGAAAAACAATTCTCAAATGAATAAAGCATATGGCATGGAAGATAGAGGGTCAATGCCAAATTTGTCTTTGCCTTAGCAGAACTCACTGTAAGATGCTGCATCTGCAGATCTTCTCCTGGAACACGCCTTTAGACTAAGAGAAAAGGGAAAGGCATGTTCTCATTGCCTTTTTAGTTTTGCTTGTGCAGTCTCACTGTTTAAATCCTCTACGTGTATGACATTATTGTGGCTGCAGTGCTGGGCAGACACATGGTACTAAGTTCAAATTAGCCGCCTTGGGTATCACTGCATCCAGCCGCATCAAAGAAAACTCATTGGTGAAGTGGGCTAAATATTTGAGAAGGCTACAAAGCCCCATGCTAACCTCCCTTCTGTGTACATGTGAGCTGACTACTGTGGTAAGTGCGGTGTAGGCAAAGAGGCATGCCTGCTGCTGTGTAGTTGACACCCTCTTCCTAGACGTGGTTTGTTATCCATTTGGTGTCTGTGTCACTGGGAATATTTGGGATTGTAGCACTCTTTGGGAAAGAGGACTGAATCATATTTTAGCTAGTTAGAAGTGAACTGTTCAGTCTAAGTCCCTTCATCATGACTTGCTTTCCAGTCACTAGAGACAGCCACCTTTGCAGGGTTATTTGTCCTGTCCTAAAATAGGTTGCGTGAACTGCTGTGAGACAGCACCTCTCCCTCCATCAGCTCAGAGAAAACCCTAAATGCCAGCTTAGTCTTTGGCCAGTCCTGATAGGTCCAGTCCTGATAGGTCTGTCTGTCTGTGTGTTATTGAGTGTCTTAATGTACATGAAGACTCAGCTGAAAATCCCCAAAGACCATCAGGCAAAATAATTATGTAAATCAGTTTACTGATTTAAAAAGCCAGAGTTACTGTGAAGTGGTGAAACCCATATTTCAGTTGAGCACATCTTTAACACAGGTACTTCTACAAAGGGATCTGAGGCCARCATCCCCCAGCAGACTATGGCATTACACAGCATTGCAAGCTTGGAGCTCAGCTCCGACAGGTGAGGTGCCTGGGGCTGATGTTGTTTGTGGGYCCTGACATGGCAGAGGTATGCTGAGACTTTGCCACCAACCTGCTCAGTTCTGTTGTTGATGGAGATGTTCTGAAAGACATAAGATGTTGGAGGAATTGTAGTTTAATTGTCCCTCAGTAGTATTCATCTCCAGGGTTAGGTGACAGCTAAAGAGGAGGTTTGACTATCTAAACTTAGAACTTAGGCATCTAAGATCTTTGTTGGACATAACTGTGATGACTGAAGCTGAGCAGATTTATACAAAACGAACAAATCCCTTGCAGTTACTTTAATTTTCTAGACAGTTATGAATGTGTTTCATCATGTGCCCCTTGAGAAATGTTTCTTCTATAAATGCTCTCAGACCTGAGAGATCAGCCCATCCTTTTACCTAGTTACATGTCTCTGGGAGACACCATGGATTAGGCAAGGGTTTCTGCTGTTCTGGGACCTTTTGTAGCACTTTGGCCCAGGGTTGTTTTCTGAGGCAGGAGATAAAGTCTCCACCTTTGGAAACACACGTTGGGAAAACCTTTCACAGTGGGTAAGTGATGTCTCTTGTTTCCAGAAAGCAGAAGATACCTGGCAGGGTAATGAAATTAATGGGCTGAGAGTTCCTTTGTTTAAATGAACACTGGGAGAGGCAGAGGTAAGAGGGCTGATTTTTCACACAGTTAATGTTCTCAGTCCTCTTTTTAGTCCTCTCATGGCAACCTGTGTACTTTGCAATTCAAAGTCACATGAATCTCTGCTCAGCAGAAATGTAAATGTTTTGATAAAACTGTTCTTAACAAGTTTGAGTCATTTAGTCAGCTTGATTAACTGCAGAGCGTTATAGTCTTTAATCAGGAAGGATTTACTATAAATTACTGTATTTTTTTTTTTTTTGTAATTTTATGAAGAACATCATGGTGTACAGGATCTTGCTGCCTTCCTACCATGGGAGGTAACTGCCTCAAGTACCTAGCCATTCCCATGCCACTTCACATATTTCAGATCCCTCTGGACCGTCAAGTACTAAGCAGACTGCCTGCTAGGCCCAGCAGGTGCTGAACTAGAAGCAGAATGGATATTCAAGTGGAAGCTTCTCTACCTATATAGGGTCTACCTAGACCCTATTCCTCTTCTTTTGTGTTTGCATTTCCTGATGGTTGATCTCATCTTTCAGTAGAAATGCTGCATGCCTCTTCTTCCAATGAGTCCCGCAAGGAAGGCAGCATGATCTTCCAGAACAGCTCCCACTTGTATTTTATGACTAGCTTCAGCCTACATAGGATTTTCGAAGGCTGACTGAGCAAAACAAACTCCTAGGTTTATCAATAGAAAGGGGAAAAGAGGTTTGATCAGAAAATCTCAGCTTGAGTCTACCTCATAACTGGYTTTTGCTCTCTTCCGTTTAGTATGGGCTGACAGGTTGTAAAATAAGTCCAGCTGGAAAGAGGATCATTTCATTTTATTCTGCCCAGACTCATTTTTCAGAGCTGAATGTCCAGCTGTATACCTGTATTAAACCTCCARGCCCCTGGAGGCTTCATGCAGTGATAAGTTTGTTACTTTTTAAATAGGCAATTTGTTTTCCACATTATTTTTCTGAGATAGATTTAGTCAATATCCCAGAGTGAAGAAACGAAAAAGAAATTTAAAACAAATGAACTCTCTCCTTAAATTTAGAATCTTCTCAAAGTACCAGAGAAACTGGAGTTCTTACAAAGTTTCTGCAGCAGTAGATTTGGTCTTCACTCAGTGAACACTGCTTTCTCACCTCATAACCATACTGCAGAGCTTTGTCTCTATAGTTTCACATGGGTTTCATGATCAAAATGCATGGGCTGATCAACATAGTTTTGCAGCTTATTTAGATAGTTTTACACTTTAAATTCACCCAGCTCTAAACTGGTATTGCCCCTGAGAAAAATGATCTATTTTGTAGGAACAGAACTTTTTCATTCTTTCCTAACATTTCCATGGAGAAGCCACACCTGTTATCCATAAGATTTTGCGCCCCTACAATCTGACCAGTCCTTTCTAAAGAGGAATTCCCCTTGTCTAGTTTCCCCTTGGACTCTTTGCTTAGAGGATGATTAGGTGGCTGACTTCCTATGTCTTGGCTTCTTCAAAAGCACATCAGTTAGATCCAAAAGCATTTTGGTGTAAAAAAAGAAGATGCYCTTTGCTCAGCTGGCCCCACTGTGTCCTGCTGCAATGCTGTTACTTTGGGCAACTTCCCATGGATGGGATCCAGATCCTGGGGCAGACTATCAAGGAGTGGGTTAACTTGGAGAAGGTATGTGAGATCCTTCATCTGCTTTACGGGCTCTGTCATTGCACAGGGAAACTAACTGGTAGCCTGGTACTGGCCAGACCGAGTGTCACGCACATGTTCAGCAGAAGTGTGTGGATTCCTTTGGCACCYCTGTTTATATGTGTTCCTTGGCGGGGGTTTGTGTGCGAGCTTAAGGCTAGCTGAGTCCCCTGACCTGTTACCACTGTGTCCCCCAAGCGTGAGCCTCCAGCTGGAAGAAGGCAGCTCCCAGCTGAGGTGTGTCAAGGAATAACTTGTGAAACTGCCCTTCCAATGTAAGTGCCCAYGTGAAGCTCTGCACTGGTGCAAAATCAGTTTGGTTTGACTCTTGACTGTGCCCTTAGACACACTTATGCAATTATTTACAGCTAACGCAGTGTTTAAGAGCCTATTCCTTCTCTCCTCGCAGCTGTCAGTTCCCGTCGCAGCTGGAGTTTATGCCTGGCTCCCAGCTATCCGCACCGCGTTGCCGACGGAGGGCCCTCCAGCGTGTTGGGGCAGGCGCAGGAGCTGTGCCAGGGGCTGACGCGGTGCGGGCACCTAAGAGGCTGGCCGTCCGGTGTGCTGGGACACCGGCTTGGCTTCTGCTGAGCGCTTGTCTGGCTGCGCGGATGCCGCTGCCGTTGTTCAGCTGGGAGCGCAGGGAGCTTTGCAGTCCGGATTGCTTCCTCATATACTTCTTTCACAAACCAGAGTGATTCACAAGGAGATATTTCTAACAGAAAAAAAGCCTGTTCCTCTTTCACCTTTGACATTTCTACATGATAGGAAAAGCTCTCAGCCATTCACCAAAAGTTAGGATATGACTCTTTGGGGCTTTTTTTTTTTTTTTTTTTTTTTT